>NW_023396566.1:419485-448418 GCF_011125445.2 Fundulus heteroclitus
ATTTTCTCCCGTTCTAATCCAATGACTCGGGTCGCGGTGGGCCGCGCTGATCTCCGCAATTTGAAGCCTTCAGTTCATATTGATTAAAATTATTATTTTACAGCTTATTTGTAAATAATAATAAAAAACGTTTATATAGTACTTTCATTTGTTAAACAAATGCTTGGGCCGGTAAAAAGGTTTTGTTCTATGGTTTCAATATACTATAGTGTATTTCATTGTATATAATAATTGTAAAAAAATAAATAAAGGTTTCTACTTTACAGATTTCGCACATCACGGGTTCTTTTTGGGAAGTATATGTACATATGTACATGTACAAATGTGTTTGTTTATATAGCAATAAAAAAATTATAAAAAATGTGTGCGTGGCTGTGTTTTGAAACATACATACATCATGTCAGAATATTCTATTACTTTTAACCCCACTAAGATTATTTAAACGCATTGGACCATTTGTTATAATAGCTATAGTTTTAAAGTTTTAAGCAAAACAAATGTGAAAATTAGTTCAACATCAAACGAGTTATAGTTGATTAAAATTGATTCTGCACCTGGTTAACACATTAGACTAAGCGGAGTTGTCGACCGCCCCAAGATGGCGCCCCTAAATCTCGTCAGCGCCTATAGGCGAGAGCGGTCGATGCGGGGTCTACTTTTTATATATGTCTATGGTTGACGGTAGTTGCGCAATACAAACCTCCGCGGCGCTGCAAAGCAAGCATGTCAGAAGTGTGGAAGTATTTTACTCTCGCGAGTGAAGACTGTCCTAAAGCTACTTGCAATGTCTGCAACATGGCAATTTCAAGAGGAGGTAGCAGCAGAGCTACATTTAACACCACGAACTTGATTCGTCATCTGAGGACAAAACATGACAACGTGTATGAAGCGTTTTGTAAAGCTGCAGATGGAAAGGTTACTAAAGCGAAGCAACAAACGCTGGACGTTATGAGGAGAGACAAATACTCCAACGAAAATAATAGAGCAAAGAAGATTACAGAAAGGTTGGTCGAATTTATTGCTCTTGACAACCAGCCCATCTCAGTAGTTGAGAATGTCGGACTGACTCGTCTTCTGGAAGTTTTGGACCCGCGCTACGCTCTGCCTTCGAGACACTACATTGCCGACACAGCCATACCACAGCTGTACAGCAAAGTGAAAGAAACCATACATAGTCAATTGAACCGGAACGTTGTTGTTAGTTTCACTACGGATATTTGGAGCGCAGATGTTTGCCCGATGTCCCTCCTGAGCCTCACTGCGCACTGGGTTGATCCCGAAACTTATGATTTAAAGCGTGCCGTACTGCATGCTCATCAGTTCCGCGGGGCTCATACAGCAGAACATGTCAGCCAAGCCATTTCGGAGATGCTGAATGCGTGGGGGATAGACAAACAACGTGTGCATGTCATTTTACGTGACAACGCGAGGAACATGAAGAAGGCAATGGATGAATTGGGCGTGCCAAGTCTGGGCTGTGTTGCTCACTCACTGCAGCTGGCTGTGCATGAGGGTTTGCTCTCACAACGTAGCATACTAGATGCACTTGCCAACGGCAGAAAAATCATTGGTCATTTCAAGCACTCAACTTTGGCATACTCAAAACTACAAGACATCCAAATTGAGATGAAAGTGCCTGTAAAGCGCTTACTGCAAGATGTCCAAGTAAGATGGAATAGTACACTCTACATGATGCAGAGCCTCCTCGGCCAAAAGCGCACCTTGAGCGTTTATGCTGCAGAGCACAACCTCCCAGCTACTCTAACAGTGAACCAGTGGGGACTGATGGAGAGGGCGGTTGAAATCTTAGCTCCATTCGAGGAGCTAACAAGAGCTGTCAGCGCTGAAACAGCCACTACAGCTGACGTGATTCCTGCAATTGCAGCCCTGAAGCGTGTTCTTTCCAGAGAGCAGGCCACTGATGAAGGAGTTAAGACTATGAAAAGGACCCTATTGGAGGCAGTGGAATGACGTTTCAGCCACGTTGAAAGTGATCCACTGTATTCTGTGGCATCATTGGTGGATCCAAGATATAAAGACAGGCAAGTCCCTTAATAGGTATATGATGTATATTTTGAATATTTTGTTGCAGAATCGAATTCATGACTTGTTTCAAACTCTAGAAATATGCACTTTATTAAAATTCACATTATTGTTTTTTTTCCAGATACTTTGCAGATCCTAATAGCTTAGGGCCTGCCAAAGACGCTCTCATCAGAGAGGTGGAGAAGATAGAGGAGTTAAAGAAAGCCAGCAGTGATGTGCCAGAAGAGCAACAGTCTAGCAAGAAGCCACGTCTCAGCACAGACACCAGCCTTGGCAGTGTGTTTGAAGAGATCCTGCAAGAGAGTGAGCAGGAAAGGCGATCTGTGACTTCTTCATCTGTACTGGTTCAGGTGCAAACTTACCTCACTGAGCAAACCATTGTACGGTCTGCAAACCCTTTGACTTATTGGAGGGACAATGCTGCCCGATTTCCCTCACTGGTGGGAATTGCACAGAGGTATCTCTCTGCCCCATGCACAAGTGTGGCCAGTGAGAGACTCTTCTGTGTCCAACATGATGGACGAAAAGAGAAACCGTCTGTCAGCTGACAGGGTTGAGAAGCTGGTGTTTCTTAACAAGAATCTTCATTTCACTTTAAAATGACTGAATTAAGATATGTGAGTGAGGTGTAACTGGAAAGAGCTTTGTGGTTATTATAACTAAGTATTCAGGTTTAGTTGTTTAGTTGTTTTTAGGGCTACGTATGTGTTTGTTCATGACTGAAGAATGGTCTTGGTGATTTTGATCATGTTTCAGTGATCATGCTACTTTTAAGTTACAGTCCTAAAGTTTTGAATTCATTTGATTGAATTCTGTTTACTTACTTTTTAAGTTGGATTGAGATGTTTGAAATTCATTTACTAAATTGTGACAATTTGTCAATCTGTTTACACAACATTTAAGATGAGCAAGGGCACTTTATATTTGCTCAGTGGTCAGTGCACTTTATTTTTATTGACTTTATGGCAGCCTATGTTAAGCACTTATAAGCTAAAAGTGGATCTTGGATAGCACTTTCTTAGCGCTTCCGACCGGAGGAACGTGAGGAGAGTGGTGAGGACAGCAGAAGGGATCATCGGGGCTCCTCTTCCCTCCATTAAGGACATTTCATCTCAGCGCTGTGTGTCTCGAGCCCGTAACATCATCAGGGACCCCTCACACCCCCACCATAGACTGTTCTCCCTGCTGCCCTCTGGGAAGAGGTTCCGCAGCATCCGCTGCAGGACCACCAGGTTCTGCAAAAACCTTCTTCCCTGTCGCCATCAGACTGTTGAACTGCTGAACTATAAACTGGTCTCTGCACCACATTCCCACATTTGCTCGTATCAACCGTATACCTCGCCATGTGCATGAAGGCATCAGGCTTGCCTTAAACTGGTGCCTTTGGGGGCTGTTATTTAAGTTTGTGGTGCTGAATTTCCCCTTACAACGTTCTCATTGCAGATGCAGCATGTTGCAGTCGGACTTGTGGGGGTATGAAGGTTGAAACGTTTCCAAACAGCAGACTTGGCTCTTGCTCCATGCTGCTCTCTGTTTGCTCATCAGCAGCTGGGCTGCGTGAAGACGCCACCAGCGTTGCAGATGTACAATTGAACTGACTAGATCACTGTAACTGTATTGCTGTGTATGATATTAATAAAAAAAAAGACAGCTAATTAGTCCATTTCAGAGCCGATCTCCGATCTGGGTATCGGCTCCATCAGTCCAGGGGGCGTCCCAGGACAGAGCTGGTCCTCCTAATGAGTTTATCCAGCCGCTGGTTGCAGTGGAGTGGGTCTGCGCCTGTGAAAGTCCACCACCAGCCCTTTTGTTTTCCCTGCCTTTAAACAGAAAAGGTTCTGCTGTCACCATATAACTACTTTTCTACTGGTTCCTTGACAGTTCAATTCAATTCAATTTTATTTATATAGCGCCAAATCATGAAACATGTCATCTCAAGGCACTTTACAAAGTCAAGTTCAATCATATTATACAGATTTGGTCAGATTATACAGATTGGTCAAAAATGTCCTATATAAGGAAACCAGTTGATTGCATCAAAGTCCCGACAAGCAGCATTCACTCCTGGGGAAGCGTAGAGCTACAGGGAGAGTCGTCTGCATTGTCCATGGCTTTGCTGCAATCCCTCATACTGAGCAAGCATGAAGCGACAGTGGGAAGAAAAACCACCCATTAACGGGAAGGAAAAACCTCCGGCAGAACCGGGCTCAGTATGAACGGTCATCTGCCTCGACCGACTGGGGTTACAGAAGACAGAACAGAGACACAACAAGAGAAACAAAAAAGCACAGAAGCACACATTGATCTAGTAATCTGTTCTACATTAGATGGAAGTAGCGGGTGAGCCGTCTTCTCTGGATGATGTCACAGTTAACAGAACGCCAGACCAGGTGTACCTACTATGAAGAAAAAGAGAGAGAGCAAAAGTTAAAAGCTGAAATTACGACAGTCATTTCAATGTAATACAATGCAAAACTGGAGAACAGTAGACTGAAGAACAGTAGAAATCAGTAGAGTGAGAAAATTAGACCCTGATGTCCTCCAGCAGCCTAGGCCTATCACAGCACAACTATAGAGATAGCTCAGGGTATGAGCCACTCTAACTATAAGCTTTGTCAAAAAGGAAAGTTTTAACATTAGTCTTAAAAATAGATAGGGTGTCTGACTCACGGACCAAAACTGGGAGTTGGTTCCACAGGAGAGGAGCCTGATAGCTAAAGGATCTGCCTCCCATTCTACTTTTAGAGACTCTAGGAACCACCAGCAGACCTGCAGTCTGAGAGCGAAGTGCTCTGTTAGGAACATACGGGGTAATCAGAGCTCTGATATATGATGGAGCTTGATTATTAAGGGCTTTATACGTTAGAAGGAGAATTTTAAATTCTATTCTTGATTTAACAGGAAGCCAATGAAGGGAAGCTAAAACAGGAGAAATATGATCCCTCTTGTTGATTTTCATCAGAACTCTTGCCGCAGCATTTTGAATCAGCTGAAGACTTCGAACTGCATTTTGTGGACTTCCTGATAGTAAAGAATTACAATAGTCCAGCCTTGAAGTAACAAATGCATGGACCAGTTTTTCAGCATCACTCCTGGACAGAATGTTTCTAATTTTGGCGATATTCCGGAGGTGAAAAAAGGAAACTCTGGAAACCTGTTTAATATGGGATTTAAATGACATGTCTTGGTCGAAAACAACACCAAGATTTTTAACTTTATTACCAGAGGCCAAGTTAATGCCATCCAAATTAAGGGATTGATTAAGAACTTTATTTTTTGAAGACTCTGGCCCAAAGATTACAACTTCTGTCTTGTCAGAATTTAAATGCAGGAAATTTAAAGTCATCCAGCTTTTGATGTCATCAAGACATGACTGCAGTCGAAGTAACTGATTGGATTCATCAGGATTTATGGATAAATATAGCTGAGTGTCATCAGCATAACAGTGGAAATTAATCCCATGCTGTCTGATAATTTTGCCAATCGGAAGCATATATATAGTAAATAGAATTGGTCCAAGGACTGAACCCTGTGGTACTCCACAAGTGACCCTAGAGTTTGAGGAAGATTTATTATTAACATGAACAAACTGGAATCTGTCTGACAGATAAGATTTAAACCAGCCTAATGCTTTTCCCTTAATCCCTACAGTATGCTCAAGTCTTTGCAGGAGAATATTGTGATCAACTGTATCAAATGCAGCACTGAGATCTAACAGGACAAGTATAGACACAAGTCCATTATCTGAGGCCATGAGAATATCATTGGTGACCTTCACCAGAGCTGTTTCAGTGCTATGATGAGCTCTGAAGCCTGACTGAAACTCCTCAAGTAGGTCATTACTTTGTAAATGTTCACATAGTTGATTAGCAACTACTTTCTCAAGAATTTTAGATAAGAAAAGAAGATTAGATATAGGTCTGTAATTTACTAACTCATCTTGATCAAGAGATGGTTTCTTAAGTAAAGGTTTAATAACAGCTACTTTAAAAGCCTGTGGTACATATCCATTTACCAAGGATAGATTAATCATGTCTAAAATAGGACCACTGATCAGAGGGAATACCTCCTTAAACAACTTGGTTGGGATTGGGTCTAACATACAGGTAGAAGGTTTAGATGAAGCTAAAATTTTAGATAGCTCAGAAAGCTCTACTGCTTTTAAACAGTTCAGACACTGCGCAGGTTCTAAGGATTCCTCCAATGCTGCCTCACTTACTGAGGATGAGGTAATCATGTTTGGGAGGATGCCAATTATTTTATTTTTAATGGAATCAATTTTATTTATGAAGAATCCCATAAAATCATTACTGCTAAGAGCTAAGGGAATGGATGGATCAACAGAGCTGTGGCTCTGGGTAAGTTTGGCAACTGTACTGAAGAGAAATCTAGGATTATTCTTATTCTCCTCAATTAATGATGAAAAATATGCTGCTCTAACTCTGCGAAGGGTCTTGTTATACAACAATAGACTGTTCTTCCAGATTAAGTAGGATTCCTCTTGGTGTGTAGAGCGCCATTTTCTCTCCAATTTCCTAACATTGTGCTTCAAGGAACGCAGCTCTGAATTAAACCAAGGAGCCAGCTTCCTGTGAATAATCACCTTCTTTTTCAAGGGAGCTACATTGTCTAATGCAGAACGCAATGACGAAGTCATACCGTTTACAAAGACATCTATTTGTGAATTGGAAGAAACAACATTGCTGCCATCTACAGGGCATTTCTGCAATACGGAGGATATTAAAAAGGGGACAGACTCTTTAAGTTTTGATACAGCATTATCCGATAAAGATCTACTATAATGGAACCCTCTTTTGGGGGTGGAGAACTCAGTTAGATTAAACTCAAATGTTATTAAAAAATGATCAGATAGGACAGGGTTGTGAGGAAATACTGTTAATTCTTCACAATCAATGCCATATGTCAGCACAAGGTCTAAAGTATGGAGCCAAGAGTGCGTCGGTTTATGCACATTTTGAGCAAAACCAATTGAATCTAGGATAGTTTTAAAGGCTACACTAAGGTTATCACATTCAGTGTCAACATGGATGTTAAAATCACCCACTATAATAACCTTATCAGTATTTAACACCAAATCAGATAAGAAATCTGACAACTCATCCAAAAACTGAGTGTAAGGGCCTGGTGGACGATACAAAACAACAAACAGAAGAGGTTTTATTGCTTTGCAGTTTGGATGAGGGAAACTGAGGGTTAAATGTTCAAAAGAACTGTAGTTATTAATTGGCCTGGGACTAATTAATAAATCAGACTGAAAGATGGTTGCCACTCCTCCTCCTCTTCCCACAGATCTGGGAATGTGGAAATTTGAATAATTGGAGGGAGTTGACTCATTTATACTAACGTAGTCCTCTTGTAGCCAGGTTTCTGTGAGACAAAACAAATCAATCTGTTTATCAGAAATCAATTCGTTAACTAACAAAGTCTTTGGAGGGAGAGACCTTATATTTAATAGACCACATTTAATTGTTTTATTTTTAGGTTCAAGGTGAACCGTATTGATTTTTATTAGGTTTTTATGATTTGTTCCTTTTAGATAAGTTTTTGATCTGTTAAGTTTTGGCCGTGGGAAAGACACCGTCTCAATAGGATAATGGATGGGTAACAGTACAGAAGCTGCAGAGAGGTGTGTTAAACTACGGCTCTGCTTCCTGGTCTGGACCCTGGGTTGTCAGCATTTAGGAGGACTAATAAATCCGGCCAGATTTCTAGAAAGAAGAGCTGCACCATCCAAAGTAGGATGGATGCCGTCTCTCCGGATCAGACCAGGTTTTCCCCAGAAAGTTCTCCAGTTATCAATGTAGCCCACGTCGTTTTCAGGACACCACCTAGACAACCAGCGGTTGAATGATGACATGCGGCTAAACATGTCATCACTGGTCAGATCAGGCAGGGGACCAGAGAAAATTACGGAGTCCGACATTGTTTTAGCAAACTCACACACCGAAGCAACACCAACTTTAGTGACCTCCGATCGGCGTGATCGGGTGTCATTACCGCCAGCGTGAATAACAATCTTACTGTATTTACGCTTATCCTTAGCCAGCAGTTTTAGATAAGATTCTATGTCGCCCTTCATGCTTCTGTAAAATAATAAATGGCGGAGTTGTACTAGTCATTTACACTTTAATAACTTACACTCCTTCAAATAAAAAAAAAAATTTACACTTTTATTTTATTTGTTTATTGTTTCTTTGTATCCAAGTGGGAGACATGGGGCCTGTTTCAGAAAGGAGGTTAAGTGAAAACTCTGAGTATGTTAACCCTGAAATGAGGGAAACTCTGGGTTTTCTGTTTCAGAAAGGGAGGTAAGTTAAACCTGAGAAAGCAGAGTAAGTCAAGCCCGTTTCTGAAAGAGAGGTAACTTATACTCAGAGTCAGTTACCATGGCAATTTACTCTGTGAACCTAACCTGGTCGGGAGCAGGTTTTCTTCAGAAAACCCAGAGTTTATTTTGGTCTCCTCCCCTTTTTTAAAGAGGAAGTGGTGTTTAAACACCTCATTGATTCTTTGGGGACATATTCATTGTGCACATTTCAGTCACGCAGAGCGCATCAAAGGGAATGAAATGACATGTCCATTTATGGATGATCCTGTTGACGAAGAGGTTGTATTACTTCGTAGGGAGTTACATTTACGTCGGGAAAGGATTTTGAGGCCCAGAGTGGATTTTTTTGTAATATCCCTATCCTATCACAGCAATTTATATGGTGTTGTTCATCTGCGAAAAAAAAAGAAAACAAAAAAAAAGATTTTAAAATAGTTTCAATACTTCCTAGAATTCACCTGTGACCATACAATCACCTCTCACTTTAGTTTTAGAATGTTGATTTCCAGATCTGCCTTTTGGATCTGGCGGTCCAAGTATACAAGTTCTTTGCTGTTTTTTTCTATCTTTTTAATAAGAAGAAGTCTATATAACTCCTTAACTGGCAACTGAAAATACATTAGATTAGAGTTACATCATGAATGTAGTCTAAAATTCAGAATGAAACTGTGACATTTACTGTAAATCACTGAACTGTGTCCATCTGTGCACCAAAAGTTGATGGACCTTCCTCCTGCTGTTCTTCCACACTCTGGGGGGTAGAGATAAGAATGACCATTTATAGATATAAACTTGGATTCTATAGGATACTCCACATATAAATGTCAATGTGTAGATTGTTTGATGTGTAGACATATAATATTAAAATTACCTCTGTAGGCCTGTCTGTGGCAGCAGAAACGGTTTCTTCATCCCCATCATCCTGTGGAGATGAGCATTTCATAGAGTACACTTTATAATACTATTTATCATAATTGATGGTGTATGGAGTAGGCTACTGACAACTGTATGGGGTACTGTTGGGACAGGAGGCTCCAAGAGGCAGATATTACCATCCGAATCTGTTGGGACCAACAAAAAACCCAACCCAAAGTAATATAAATGGAAATATCACATTTAGTCTATATAAAAAAAATAACACTGTAGGTAGACCTCTTACATTTTATGAAGGCACTTACATCTTCTGGAGTGACTGGCTCTGATGAAGTCCCTCCAGGAATTCCCTCAGCCATTGGCCTTCCAGCATTTAGGCTCAGGGCCATCTCTTCTGCATTTGTCAGGGGTGGTGGTGCAGGTCCTCCCCCTGTTTTACGAGCCTCTGCCTTCTGTCTGTTGGTTGAGTAGAAGTCAAATGAGAATGAACATTTAGACATATGTCAAAAATGCTACACTGAATGCCATTTAGTCATTTAATATGTCAAATGTTTGTAAAGTCAGGTAGCTACTCCTATGATGTGCTCAAGGCTTACCTGCTTGAAGTATGTTTTTATATTTCATTTTCAGCTGCTGCCATGTTCTTTTGATGCCTGCAGGATTGCACCTATCCATGAAAATTAAATTAGGTTTATTAAAATACTGTTCTTCCAGTTTCACCTCTGATATTATAACAGTTGGGTAAGTTACTCTAAAATAGTTCTTAATTACTAACTACAAATTTTATCTTCAACAAGTCTAATTAGATTAATGTAATAATTACTGTCTCGAGAAAGTATTGGTCTACTTACTAATTTGTTTTATTTACTTATTAATTACTTTCTAAATCCCAAATCAACCTCAACCACTTGAACAATACAAGGAGAGACAAGAAACTGCACTTCTAATGCTTTCAAATTAAAAAAAATATTTAATTGCATGAATTAATCATAAATTGACCAAAGTGTATTATAGAGGGAGAAAAAGTTAAATTAAAAATATACCTTTTAAAAGTTGATATTAAATCCACTATTGTTTTATAGTATTTAATTTAATTACAGTATTTAGATGACTTAGTAACTTAATTCATTACACCCAACACTGTATAAAAGTAATTAAAATGTAAATTTACGCATTGACTCGAGCAGCTATTTTCACCCAAGCTAACTCTCTCTCCTTTGCCGCTGTAGCCGTGTTTTTTTTTTTTAAATACATGCTCAAATTCTGCATATGCTTGTATAAGCACATCCAGTTCTGCTGGTGAGAAATATGCACACCTTTTTTTGTCTGACGCTGTTGCCATGGTGACTCGTAATATCTGCGCTCCATTGATAATGGCTTTTTATAGTTGTGGTGCATGCGCTTAACTCAGAGTCAGCCAACTCAGAGTTGATTGAACTAACTAATTTCAGCTGTTCTGAAACCCAAAACTCAAAGTTTCCCATCTCAGGCTAAGTTAACTCAGAGTTCAAGTTTTAACTCAGAGTTGGTTGAACCTCCTTATTGAAACAGGCCCATGATGTTCCACAATTTCCCAGACGAGTTTTATTCCTGTTCCTCCCAAGAAACCGGAAGTATGATAAGACAAGATAAGATGGTCTTTATTGATCTCACAATGGATAAATTCGCTCGTCACATCGGCTCATACAAGAAGGTGCAGAGTAGGGAAGGTGCATTCAGTTATATACAGTGAATCTTCATATATACAATGGATCAAAAAGAATGCCAAAAAAAAAAAAAAAATACAAAAAAGGAAATAGGAATGGGCATATGATGTCTTATTTACATTCTTAGTGGTCTCTCTATATATAAACATATCTATATACTTAAATATATACATATATCTATGCGCCTACATACATACGTACCTACGCGTATATATGTGCATATACATACGTGCATACATTTGTACATACATACATACATGTGTACTGACTTATGTTCAGGTGTTGATAGCAGCAGAAGTCACTACATCAAGTAGTTGCCGTTTATAAATATTTCAAAATGAGTCAAACACCACACATAAATTTCACCCAATTTGGTCCATGGTCAACGCTGTAAACGTCCAGATGTTTCATTAAACGGCTCACGGTAAATTAATTCCGATTGCAGTTTGAACTTTTATTTTAGTGTCCTTCCTCCAGGAAACCGGAAGTGGTCGCTGCTGTTTCCCACGCTTGACTTCCGGTTGGGCTACGGGAGCGTAAACACGTGTTAACCGCGTCCGACTCAAACTTTCAGATGAATTAACCTACTTTCTTGGATTTTTTAGACTATATAATTTTTTTTACATCCCGCATGTAAACATTACAGCAGGAAACCACCGCCCCGGTGTTTCTGGAAGCAGGAAGTCTCTCTTCGGGGGGATTATAATCGAAGCGCGCCGCCTTGACGCTTCCAACATGTCTGGACTTGTTCTCACACACAGACACATGGACCGGGACTCACATCCAGGACAGCGATGATGGATTGTCAGTTTCCTCAGCAACTTTTCCCCTCGTTTTACAACTGCGGACCGCCGAACCTGGTCCCGAAGCACGGCGCCGGAGGATGGGGCTGCTACGACGGAGTTATAGCCCAGGTTAGAGAGTCTTCCGAGCTCACCTGTTGAGTTTTAGACTTAAATCTGTGTACGACTCAATGGACACCGCTCAGATTAGCACAAATTATGCTGAATAATTTACATTAGCGATCCTAATCTGAAGTAAATACAATGCTCCGTTCACTGGAATCCGGAAAATACATGTATACTCATTAATGACACGTGTTTATAGTTGAAACCCGCTGGTTTACACACCGAGTCAATATTCTAAAGGGTTATTTTAAAACGTCTTAGTTTAAGATATATATTTTACAGTGCCTTGCAAAAAGTGTGTGCCATTGACCCTCAGTTTTATTTATGTCTGGACTTTGACTAGGCCACTCAAGCACAACAGGGCAATGATCCAAAGCAGCGGTGGCCGACTCAAGCCCTCCTGAGCTGCTATGTTTGGTCCCACACACCATTCCACTATATTTCTGGCTGTTCAGGGCTAATGACTTGCTGGAAGGTGAACTTTTACCCCAAACCCTCACAGCCAGCAACACCTTTTTTTTTAGGATTATGCTGTATTTTGCTCCGCCCATCTTCCCATGAACTCCAGTCAGTTTAACTGAAGCATCCCCGTAGCATGATGCGGCCACCACTGTGTTTCTGATAGGGGGATGATGGCACATTTAAGATGATTTTGGAGTGTTTCGTCTCCTCCACACGTCGTGTTTTAGAAGATCATACATCTCGGTTTTGATCTCATCTGACTAGAAGTTTGCAGTGTGCCCCACATGGCTGTTTTATTTTGGTAGCTCAGTGTGTTGGCGAGTTTCTGAAGTGCACCATTATTAATTGTCCCGTTGACAAATTGTCCCATCGGAGCTGTGGGTCTCTGCAGCTCCTCCAGAGTCAACATGGGCCTCTTGGCTGCTTCTGTCTGCTTGGGTGTACAACGATGTCTCTGTAGGTCTGCAGCTGTTATGAACTCGCTGTAGTGCCGCCTAAAGGCCCATTCATACCTCACGTAAAAGACGGATACGTGTGGAGTGTTTCATACGTTCTAACCGTCGATTTCGTCTGTATTTTGACACGAAAATTGGGAGCTTACGATTACAGACGAAACGGATCAATACGGAGCAATACTACCAGAAACAGTGGGGGCGCTATTGAGTTTGTAGTACAAAATGTCTACAAAATCACGAAGAAGGTTGTAATTCTGGGCTTTAAACAATGGCGGGATTCGAGGAACGACTTACGGAGCTTGTCCGCAACTACTCACACATATATGATGTGTCGTGTCCGGGGCACAGGGACAAACAAAAAGTTTACTTACGTAGCAAATACAACAAAATCACGTCTTGGACCTTCGCCATGTTTGATCAGTGACGAATCATTGGTGCCCAGCACTGCCACCTAGAGGAAATATTGGTTATTGCGCACCTCAACGGACGGAGGTATGAAGGAGTCAACGGATAGAACGTACGGACAGAAATACGGACGTGTAGGCCAAACGTAGGGTATGAATGGACCTTAAGTCAACACCATCGCTGTAATGATGGTAATTGTCATCATTCCCCAAGTTCCTTTCTGAATAACTGCGCAAGACTGTCTTACCTTCCACTCCTCAGGGAAATTACGTGGGGAAAAAAATCCCTAATCCAAGCTGGTCTTATTTATTTTCTACTGAGGCCTTCCTCTTCTTCTCATAAACATGAATGAAGGTCACTTCTTGTGACTTTCAGCCAAGTTCAAAGTCTACGGTGAAGGCAGTGGAGCTATAATGAACGGCTAACCGCTGAGCTAGCCGTTAAGCTAACCGCTGAGCTAACTGCTAAGCTAACCGGCTACCTAAACACTAGAAGTGCGCAGCCAGCAAATGGAAACTAGCAAGGAAAGAGTACGCACACTGGCGTTAAGCGACCGCGTCAAAGCACTTTGCATTGTCTCTGTACTGAATTGTGCTATATAAATAAATTTGCCTTGCCTTGCGTCAGAATGATTGACATGTGGGACGACCAATAGATAAAGAGATACACCCAGAACTAATGATTGGTTAGTTTTTACAGGCCTACAGCTCCCACAGAGATAAAACAGTTTTAACCTCCTTTTTTCTGAATACATAACGTATTTACTACTGTCCGGATGGAAGGAACATTTTACCCAGTATAACAAAAAGTGTTTCTGAACAGGATTACCAACTATAGCTTTAAGCAAACGAACCAGGCAACTCCAAAGAGTTCATGCATCCAGCTAAATGCTAACTTAGCGTTAGCTGCGGGGAGAGTGAGAGGAGGAGCCGCCTGGTGTGCAGACAGGAAGACACCCAGATGTTTGCTGATGGTTTTGAGACCAAGTCCTGACTGGAGTGCCACCACCAGCGCTCTGCAGGTCCAGATGATGGATTGATCAGAGCGCTGAGGGATGTTGTTCTAGATCCAACCGTGCTTTAAGCTGGGCCAGAACTTGCTTCCTGACCCGTCTGCTGTGTGTTTTCATGGGTGCTGACTAGAGTTGGGAGTTCCTTAGACTCTGAGGACGGTGGATAATAAGACCACAGCTTGGATGCCGATCAGCACGTCTAACTGACCTGGTTCTGGTTCCAGGGCGGGACCGGATCTCTCTCCAGCTGGACGTTTAGGTCCAAACGGCAGATTGAGGGGGAGGTATGGTGTCAGACGGAGCCGGTACCGGTTCCCCTGCTGTCTCCTGGCAAAGGTGAGACCACTGAGGGCCAGTTCTGTTTCAGACATTTTGTTTTAACTCCTCTTAGATGTAAAGTAAGACTAAATCTAACTACATTTCTGATGCTTTTATTAAGCGCTGATACAGACAGGAGCCCTTCATAACCCTCCTGTGTTTTTCCTTCAGCTTTCCAGGGACATCTGACGTCTCCGGATCCGTTGGACTTCTTGACACACGTAAGGAACCCGTCGTTAAAACAAGTAGAGATGCACCGATCAGAGATCTGTGGCTTCTTCCTGGTCCGTTGTTTTCACACAGCTTCTGACGGCTGAGAAATTTTAATTAGCTTACAACGCAGCTACAATATGAACCATCATCCTAACTCTGAGACTAAAGATAGAGAGCATTTCCTCATCCGCTGTGTGCCATGAAAGAGAGAGGTGGAAAGATCAAGTAGCTGCGATATGTTCAGTCTTCCTCTTTTTATGGCTTCTCCAACTTCACAAAACGTCCGTAAAGTCGGTACAAAAGAAAACTGACCATGAAATGAGCAGCAACCTCCGAGGTCCCGCTCTGTTGTGGCAACCTGATTTCCTCCATAGAAGTAGTTTCCTTTGAAGCAGCTTCTACGCTTCTTCTGGCTTCACTTTGGTTAATATTTATTTAGCCTTTAATCGAGTTAGTAAGACAGGAAACAAGCAGAAACAGAAGAGGAGGAAAGACATAGAAAGAAAGGTCCAATAACCTTTATTATAATCACCTCTGATACTAAAGAAGCGAACATTGAGTCGTCTTCTGTCAGTGACAACATCCACACTGAAGAGCGTTAACACGACTGTGACTCTACAGCTTGGTGCTTTCAGTAAGCAGGAAAAAAATCAGATTTTTGAGTTCCCGACCAGCCTGACACAGATTGGTCAGATCAGTTCCTCGGTGTGTCTCTACAACGAAACGATCCGCCTCAGAAAAAAAATAAAATGTTGTGACCGACGTTCCTCCTCATTCGTCCAGATGCAGAACTTCTTCATGGACAACGGGCCGGATGCCTTCGGGTGCATGAGCGAAATCCTGGGGGATAACTTCTACTTTAGGAAAGCAAAGACAAAGGAGGTGAGTTTCATCCCCAAACTGCGTCTTATTCATGAAAAGTTTTAAACTGACAGAAATCTGGACGTAAAAACCCGGATTATAGAACTTATCGGATGTTTTTAAAGACTTCAGGGTTCTCCGGTGTGTTTGTTGTGTTGCAGAAATATCGACAGGAGTCGGTCAACATGTGGAAGACGAAGAGCCACGTCGATCTGCTGAAGTATAAAATGTGAGCAGAACCAACTGAATCGCCTTAAACCGCAATTATAGAAACGTTTGGTCCTGCAGAAACAGCTTAGGGCTGGAGGAAATATAAAACAAGCATTTAGATAAAATAGAAATCATATTGATCGACAACAACAAATTCAAAACATGTTTTAAGTGCAGCCCTGGACATTTTATGCTGTTGCTTAGCAACCTATTTTACAGACAAAACACTGAATTCAAACTCAACCCTTTATTCAATCAACTTTTTTACCAGAACTACAAGTATCAAAAAAATAAAACGTGCTCTCTGAACTCTTTGAAGGGGGTGGAGCTTGGTTCCTGGGTCTGGGTTGTGATTGGCTGGGAGGATATAATGATGTAATATTAACCTATATTAGAGAATGCATAAGGAAGGGAAACTGTTATTCTACTGAACTTTTTATTTACACTTTTTTCTGTCATCGATATATATTGTTATTGAATTATCGTCCAACTTTAGTTGCCTCTAAGGATTAGATTAGAAGAACATTGATATGTTGTCAGACTTTGTTCTTTTGCTTTATCCATTTTACTGTTGAAATTTAAAACAGTCCAAATAATTTCAAATCCAAAAAAAAAACTGTTAATGTTTTTTACGAGGAATGTGCTGATATTAACATTTTGGGCCCAAAAAAAGCCAACATGAGCTTTTGGCTTGTAATAAGGTGAAGGAATCCCTGAGTTGACCAACACCGCCGTTACCAGCTCTGTTTTCTATAATCTGCGTTTTGTTTTTGTTGTTTTCTCTTGGCTAACAGATGTCCCATGACGTATCGCTCCAAGTCTCTCAACAAGTACTGCAGCCTGCTGTCGGACGTCATACACGACATTCCTCCGGAGCTGCTCGGCTCGCTGCTGTACGAGGAGCTGGTGGAGCAGAGTGACCGCGCGCAGTTCTTTGAGGGCGCCACCGGGGGCGCTCTGGCCTTCGTCCCTTTCTCACAGAGCGAGGGCTGCCTGCTGTACCCTGGAGGCCCGGGAATGGACCGCCTCAGTATCCTGAACGTTTGGAGCAGTGAAGCCGACCTTTGGTGGATTTATTAACCGATTAGCACAGAAATAATCAACCTGACGTCAGATCGTGTTTGAGCAGTTATAATAATAGTAGAACAGGAAATAAAAATATCCAAAAGTAGAGACGCGTTGGAAAATCGGCTGATTTTTAGGCTTGATCGGTCCCGACCGTTGGAAATGAACACTTTTTTTATTTTTCTGAAAGCTAACGTAATAAAACACTCTTTAAGTGTGGACGTTGTTGCTGAGGCAGACAGGCTCAAAGTTAGCCAGGTGAACATCGGGGGAAACTACCGTATTTTTTGGATTATAAGTCATTTGTTAAGAAATTTATTTCACTCAATTCCACAGCTGCATCCACAATGGTCTGATATATGGAACATACCTGGGAGGTTAAATGGGGTAAATTAGCAGAACGAGCTAGCAATGCGGAAAGTTCTCACTAGCACATTTCAGCTAAATGGGCTGTTGTCAAAATATGCTAAAATTAGACCGTAACAGTGTTACGTGCTAAGCTAATAGCATGTAGCATAACAGTGTTACGTGCTAAGCTAACAGCATGTAGCGTAACAGTGCTACGTGGTAAGCTAACAGCATGTAGCGTAACAGTGCTACGTGGTAAGCTAACAGCATGTAGCGTAACAGTGCAACATGTTAAGCTAACAGCATATAGCGTAACATTGTTACGTGCTAAGCTAACAGCATGTAGCGTAACAGTGCAACATGCTAAGCTAACAGCATGTAGCGTAACAGTGCAACATGTTAAGCTAACAGCATGTAGCGTAACAGTAATATGTGCTAAGCTAACAGCATGTAGCGTAACGTTGTTACGTGCTAAGCTAACAGCATGTAGCATAACAGTGTTACATGCTAAGCTAACAGCATGTAGCGTAACAGTGCTACGTGGTAAGCTAACAGCATGTAGCGTAACAGTGCTACGTGGTAAGCTAACAGCATGTAGCGTAACAGTGCTACATGCTAAGCTAACAGCATGTAGCATGACAGTGCTACATGCTAAGCTAACAGCACAACATGGATGTTTCAGAGCAGCATAAAGCTCACATGCATCAGCGAGGTTGTTAACGTGGATAACGGAGCTGTAAGCTGGCGCTAGCTGCTATTAGCTTCACAGACAGCCTAATAACAGGTTCTGTTGCTGTCTGTTTCCTTAGAGCTGCACCACGCAACACTCTGCTATGTAAATGCAGACTGAAACAAATGTTTATTAGTCGGTTCATGTTGGTCAGTATGATTTACGATTGCAGTATGATTCCACCCTAACCCGTCCCTGAAGGTACCCTTCTTAACGCAGTACCCCAGACTTCCACAAAGTGGCGCTGCTGCACCCCGGTGAGCGCCCCCCCTGCCTAGACGCCAGCGGCAGCGCGCCGGCGAGCTTCCAGCTGAAAGCCGCCATCCGACAGATCAGCTGCGGCTCCCTCTTCGGCGACTGTACGGCGCCGCCAACGAACGGATTCACGCTCTCTCCTCCGCGCCGTTCCCGCCGCCGGCTGAACGTCTTCCTGTCGTCCTCCAGGCTGCGTCGCCGTGCGCTCCGATCACCTCTGCGGAGTCTGGAGGTTCAGCGAGAGGAGGGAGCCGTCCCTGCTGCAGGTGGTCCGCACCCCAGCCGCCGCGACCTGCGTCAGCGTCAGGTGAGGCGGGGTCAGAGGTGGGCGCGCCCCGCCGAGGGAGGAGGGCGGAGCTAACCGCCGTCTGTTTGTCTCGCCAGTCCTCACGTTTTAGGTGAAGTCCTGGTGGCGAGCGAGAGCGGAGCAGCACACCTGTGGAGAGTCGGGCGAGGGTGAGGAGGCGTCCGCCTGCAGCCGGGGTAGCAGGTCTGATCCGGGTTAAAGCCCTCCTCTCTCTGTTTTTACCCAGAATGCAGCGGGTTCGCGCGGAGGAGAGCAACCTGTACTTCAACGCCAAGTCATCGTGGAGGTGGTGCGAGTTCTCCGCCCACCCCAGAGTGATGCTGTACGCAGACAAGACGGGGGCGGAGCTCACAGACTTCCGGGTGAAGGTGAGAAGACGATCAGCGCCGCTCTGCTGTAGGGCTGGGCGATAAATCGATTTAATCGATTAATTCGAATTTACAATTGTTTAAGATTTCATTTTTGGAAAATCTGGATTTTATTTTGCCAATACACTCATTGGGCTTCCATGAAGAGAACAGCATGTGATGCTGAATATATGTTTAGGCAAATATATTGTCAAAATATTGTTAAGTAGAAACTTTTTTTACCATAATACGAGGTTCTTCATTTACTTATTTACTTTTTTTTTTAACTTGGTTTGAAGTTCACAAGTGCAGTGAAGCCTGTTCTTAGCTCAATGTGTAATACCACTAGCAGCAAATGTTTTGTTATATTTTCATTGTTTATAATGGCACGGCTGCCATCTTGTTTCACAGCTTGTTTTTAGTTGCACTTTGAATTCAGGTCAACTCCCTGAAGAAATGCTTGACATAAAAAGCAAGGTTTTAAAATTATTTCTTTAATTTCTTTTTATTAAACAAAAAGGAGGAAAAAATCGAATAATCGGATTTGGTATGATAAAATCAGAGATTTATTTTTTAATCCATATCGCCCAGCCCTACTCTGCTGCAAACGGGAAAGTTGTTGCGTTCAGATGCAGCAAAGTTCCCGTTTAGGACGAGACGCGCTGCGGTCGGGTCGCTCTAGTTCAGCCGAGCGACGCGGCTGCAGGCCGAAAACGAGCGGGTCCAGTAAAAACAGGCGGAAAGCAGGTGGGAGCCGCTGTTTTACCTTTAGTGCTGCTAAAAAAAACTAAAACAATGTTTGAGGAAGTCTCTTCAGACTTCTGAAGTAAAGAGCAATTATTTTACTGTGATTTCCTTCTGTAGGACGATAAATCATAGAAGAGGAGATAAAAAAGCACATAGTTGACTAAAAAAGTTAGTTCTTTGAATAAAAGTTTATTGCTCACACTGTTATTGTCACTCCATGTGGAAATCTCTAGGAACACCCATAGACATAATATAAGAGTAGACGCGTCATTGGGCGGGTTCTGCCTCTGCTGCGATGCGTCAGAGCGTCCGCCATCTTAAATGTGGCCAATCTGCAGTTACTCAGTCACTTAAACAGTATCAGAGGGACTTTAATCTCTGAATATACTTTGTATTCGTAGTATTTTTTTGTAATATTACAAGTTTATTTTCGTATCCCTTTGGCTTCATTCTGACTTTATTCTCCTAAAGAATAAAAATATTTAACATAATCTAACCTGGCCCTATTACTCCAGGAATGAAATAATTCTGCAAACTGTGCACATTTTGGAAATGTTCCCTCTTAATTCTCATAATATGACGTTTTTATCATAACATTATCATTTTTATGTTTGTTTTTTTTACTTTATTGTCCTAGGTCTTTTTTTTCTCATATTAGTAATTTTACCTCTTTAATACTCACCCAAAAAGTCTGTTCCTAAATGTTCACATGTGACACGGTTTTATGAAATAATGAAGACCACAATGTTTAGATTTAACAAATTGATCCTTATATTCATAACACACACACACACACAAATATATATATATATATATATATATATATATATATGTATGTATGTATATATATATATATATATATATATATATATATATGTATGTATGTATGTATGTATGTGTATATATATATATATATATATATGTATGTATGTATATATATATATATATATATATATGTATGTATGTATGTATGTATGTATGTATGTATGTATATATATATATATATATATATGTATGTATGTATGTATGTATGTATGTATGTATATATATATATGTATGTATGTATGTATGTATGTATGTATGTATATATATATATATATATATATATATGTATGTATGTATGTATGTATGTATGTATGTATGTATGTATGTATGTATATATATATATATATATATATATATATGTATGTATGTATGTATGTATGTATGTATGTATGTATATATATATATATATATATATATATATATGTATGTATGTATGTGTGTGTGTGTGTGTGTGTGTGTGTGTGTGTGTGTATTTATTGCAGCACAGGAATGAGGCATCTTCTCTGATTCACGTTCACAATAACAGAACTCAACTTTTTTCTGCCACATCCAATATGGCGGTGACGTTGACGTGTGAACCTGCGCCCTATGACGCGTCTACGTTTATGATGTCTGTGCTGTCGCCCCTCCAGGCGGCGATGAGCGCGGGCCACACTCTGTTTCGGATCAGCAGCACCGCAGACTGCCAGAGCGGGGAGAGGCTGCTGCTGTGCCGTTACCTGGGCGACGCCCACGCCTTCCACCACCTGGTCACCACGCAGGTACGTCAGAACCACGGCTGGCTCGGTCCGGTCCGTTTAAAGCTTCGGTCGGCTCTGATCTCCCCCCACCGTTTGTGGCGCCAGCACTCGGCCTACATCATGGACGAGCGCTTCCCGTGCACACCCATGCTGAAGTGGGACCACATGATGCAGGCGCCGCCCCTGTTCTGTCACGTGGAACCGGACCGGGCCGCCGGCGGAACCACCAAGGTTCTACTGGGATCGCAGTCCTCTCAGGAGATCACCCTGCTGCAGTACTCGGGTGAGTCGGCAGGGGGCGACGTTTGGCTCTCAGTGTAACTGCTGTTGTTTTCTAATGTGAGACTATTATGATGAAAGCCTCATGTGTCTCTGATTTAAGGGAAGCAACAACTTATTTTTCTACGTTATCCTCCTCCATTAACAGAAAAGCTATTAAAACTCTAACTTTATGCTTTAAAACTCTAAATATGAATGTAATCTGTTTACATGCTGTTATGTGTAGCTTTACTTTAGGGATTTATCTGTTTAGCTCATTTCAGTACAAAGACGACGCAAAGTGCTTTACATGATTAAAATATAGGAGAATAAAAACAGAATAACAGCAAGTTGGAATAAAATGTAGAAACGTTTAACAACAAAATAGAAACTAAAAGCAAACATTAAAATCATTTGGACTACAAAGTAGAACTAATGATGTTTCAGTAAAACAGTTTAACTAGAACAGTCAGAACTCAGGCTTTCAGCACTTTTCCAGTTTTCTGGGACTTTGTTCTTAGTCTTTTTACTTTATACTATTATTTATTTATTTAATGTTTTTGTTCAAACCCCTGGCGATTGTTCACTGTTCATTGTACTTATATTCATTTTATTTTACACTATTTATTTTGTACTAGGGCTGTGCGATAAATCGATTTAATCGATTAATTCGAATTTACAATTGTTTAAGATTTCATTTTTGGAAAATCTGGATTTTATTTTGCCAATACATTCATTGGGTTTCCATGAAGAGAACAGCATGTGATGCTGAATATATGTTTAGGCAAATGTATTGTCAAAATATTTTTAAGTAGAAACTTTTTTTTTACCATAATACAAGGTACTTCATTTACTTTTTTTTTTTAACTTAGTTTGAAGTTCACAAGTGCAGTGAAGCCTGTTCTTAGCTCAATGTGTAATACCACTAGCAGCAAATGTTTTATTATATTTTAATTGTTTATAATGGCACGGCTGCCATCTTGTTTTACAAGCATGTTTCACAGCTTGTTTTTAGTTGCACTTTGAATTCAGGTCAACTCCCCTGACGAAATGCTTGACATAAAAAGTAAGGTTTTAAAATAATTTCTTCAATTTATTTTTATGAAACAAAAAGGAGGGAAAAAAAAATCGATTAATCGGATTTGGTATGATAAAATCAGAGATTTATTTTTTAATCCATATCGCCCAGCCCTATTTTGAACGTTCTAAAGAATATTCTAATAAAGTTATGAACCAATGGGCACTCAGCCCAGCAAGGTTCTGGTTCTGTAACGGTTCTGCTCCATGTCCAGGAGGCAGGGTGGAGGCGTGCTGCAGCCGGGGTTCTCCTCAGGTTCTCCTCAGACCCACGGACAGTCTGGGACGGCTCCCCCCCCAGATCCCCCACCGGCAGAAACCCGCCGCCGACAGGCTGGCCTCACCTGCTGCAGGTAACCATGGAGACCGGCCGTCAGTGTTGTAGTCAAGTCACTAAGCCTCGAGTCCGAGTCCAGGTTCGAGTCATTAAAAAAAAATTTGAGTCAAGTCTGAGTCGAGTCACTATTGATCCAAGTTCGTTGTAGGAACATGCCGTGACGTGTGATGTATGACATGAAGCAGTAACATTCCATTGCACTAATAACTCTTTCGCTGTAGTTACCCTTGGTTTTACTCGGTAAAACTACCGCTTTTTCCAAGTCTAAGACGTCTCCTAACCGTGGTTTTTAAACATTGTTGTTATGGAACGTGCAACAGCGACTCGAGGTACGCTGATAGGCCGCATATGAAGGATGTTAATATGCCGCCCGCCACCGCAGATGCTGTCACACATTTTCCTCGCCCGTCCACCGGGCGATTCCCACAAACGCGT
This sequence comes from Fundulus heteroclitus, assembly GCF_011125445.2. Classification (NCBI taxonomy): domain Eukaryota; kingdom Metazoa; phylum Chordata; class Actinopteri; order Cyprinodontiformes; family Fundulidae; genus Fundulus; species Fundulus heteroclitus. The sequence continues at coordinate 442,775 of NW_023396566.1, forward strand.
TCGGCAGCGTTCCCCCATGACTCACAACAAATCTGGTGCAGATCGGTCGTTGCAGCGAGGAGATACAGCCGTTGGATAATGATAATGCATTTGGCCACCGGACCGGACTAAATTGTTCGGCGGGACGGAAAATTTATACCGATTCCTGGACGGTGACTACAAACAGAAAAAAAAAACGGCCGATGATGCTATGAACGCCGAGCAGGAGAAAAACATCGACATACCTTTCTATCAACTCGGCCCGTTTCCCAGTCTTTCTAAGCCCTCGACACTCAATCCATCGTTTGAGCTGAACGTTGGTATGTTGTTCCACAGTTCTACCAGTAAAATGGGCGCCTGGACATCCTCTTGTGAAAGTTTAACAGCTGTAAAGTCGGTCATATCGTTTTATCTGTTGCATGTGTAACGGCTGGTTGCTACGTGCGCTCTCACACTGTTTGTCCAACCTTAGCGGCAAGGAGCGTTGCTCATGAGATGGTGACGTCACGTGCGCGGTACGACATTTAGATATTAAAATCATACACCAAATAATATTCTAATGACATATTAAAATTATAGCCTAATGATATTAAAAAAGTTGAGTCTTTTTCTCAATTTCCGAGTCAGAATGATCTGAATGTAGGAGTCCGAGTCCAAGTTCAAGTCATCAGTGCTCAAGTCCAAGTCAAGTCACGAGTCTCTAAATTTAGCTAATGACTCGGACTCCAGTCCTACAACCCTGCCGGCTGTAGGCGGCGCCATGTGGAGGAGAAACGGGCGTTTCCTGTCAGGCTGGGGGGGTAAATAACCGTCTCTTCTCTCTCAGGGCTGACGGGCTTCCAGGTGAGGGACCGTCTGTGCGTCCTCCAGCTGACGGAGGCGGGGGACGTCTTCTACCAGACGATGGAGCGCCGGCGCCGCGGCGGGGAACCGCCTGAAGCTCCAGAGGCGGCCAGCGACCTCCGACCTCCAGATGTGATGGAAACGTCGCCGTGGCGCCACGCCCACCTGCGACCGGCGGTCTGTGACACGTGGAGCGACGAAGACGTCATCGGGCCGACTCAGGCGCCGGGCGCTCAGACCGTCGTCCCGGAAACCCCCGAGAGGGAGGAGTCAGGGGAGCGAGGGCGGCTGCAGGTTTTCATCAACGATGGGACAGAGGAGGCGAGCGGCGGCGGCGAGGAGGCGGCGGAGCGGCGGGAGGCTCCTGTAACGGCGAGCAGCAGGACGCTGCACACCTGGAAGGTGTGGCTGCAGAAGCTCAGGCAGGCGAGGCAGGAAGCGGCGCACGGCGCGCCGCGTTTCTCCGTCCAGACGCGAGGTCTGCTGCAACGCGTCCGACGGCGACGCAGGAGGCGAGGAGCTGAGGCGCCGTCTGAAGCGCCGCATGTGGAGCCGCTCGCTGCTGCTCGGCACCGCCGCCGGCCGTCGACCCGGTCCCCGTCCCCCCGCTGGTGGACGCCGAGGCGTGGACGGACCCGGTCAGCGCCCGGCTGACGGTGGCGTGGCCGCGGCGAGGACGAGTGGCGGGCGTGGTGGCAGGACCGGCAGGGGCTGAACAGGACGACGAAGATGGAGGCTCTGAGGAGGAAGAGGAGGAGGGAGAAGGAGGCGCGCAGGGCGGCGCGCGGCCACATGGAGCTGACGGGCAGCTTCACCTCCTCCGTCAGCTACCAGACGGAGCTGGACGAGCTCTCCGGCTCCACGGGCTGGTCCTCCGCGGCGAGCCAGGGGGCGTGGTCAGACGGCGAGCTGGCGGCGCTGCTGGAGGGCGACCAACGCCGCCGCGGCGCCTCACGATGTAAGACGTTCCCCCGCTGACCGCCACGCCGCAGAAAGAGCCGCCCAGCAGGCCCACCACTCCCCAGACCCCGACAGCCAATCAGAGGAGAGGAAGGCCCGGCTGGCTGTACGAGACGCAGGTGAGGACGCAAAGAGACGCCATGTTGCAGCGTGGGAACGGTTTAGTTCAGGTGTTTAACACATGGGAGCTAAAAGTTAGTAAGATCTTCTTCAAATTAGTGAATTTGTCTAGAGCTGAACAATTAATCGCATTTTCAATATAATCATGATCTAAAAAAACACAATTTCCAAATCGCAGAGTCAGCAATTTTTGGCTATGTAACAATTAGGGAATCAGACGCGTCCATTAGGTGTTGGTAAAATGTTTAAAGTGGGTTTGCCTCCACATGGAAGGGAAGACAGTTGCAGCAGTGAGATAATCTAATTTTATTACTTGTATTAGAGTTTATATAATCATACATAGCATTAGTACAGGTCAATCAGTTTAATACATAGACTTGCTTGGTTGGTTGCACTTTATGTTCAACAAGGATTGATGTCCAAATCAACTAAAAGCTGTTCTCTTGAATAATATTCTGATTAATAGAAACATTAAAAGTTCTTGTTTTAAATAGTTCTTGTTTACAAACATCTTTATTAGACGCCATTTTTGTTGCTTGTGGTTACGCAGAGAAAAGTCAAAATTGCAATTTTGATTAAAATATATCGTAGGCAGAACGCAATCATTTCTGCTCTGAGTTTAGATGCTGCGGGTCTTTTAGCACTAATCTGCACAGCGAGGAAACAAAATGATTTGTTTGTTTGTATATGTTTAAAAAGACATGATAAATTAAACTGGGGAAAAAAATCACATTAAATCGCAATATTAAGAAAAAAAATCGCAATTAGATTATTTCCCAAAATCGTTCAGCCCTAAATTTGTCCTTAATTAAAGCAGGAAAATAAGATTATCTGCCAGTGGAATAAATTAACTCATCTCCATCATCTTATTTTAAGTGGAGTTTATCTAATTGTCTTATTTTAGGGGTCAAAATACTTGTTTCATTGGCAGATAATATTATTTTCCTGCTCAATTAAGACAAATTCACTCATTTGAAGAAGATTTTACCTTAAGGTCCTTTTCTGCAGAGTAACGTCCTGCTTAAAAAGCCACAAAGCTGCATCCAGCACATTTAAACTGGCTGGTTTAGTGGCCCAGCTCGCTTTTTAAGCGTGGATTAAATGGCTGCAGGTGTTTTTACGGGAAGCCGGTCCAGAACCTTTAAAGTCCGGTTAAAGGTTTCGGATCTGTTTATGATCGCCCTCCTGTGAAAAGGGCCAGCTGTAGAGTTGATGCATCACCAGCGTACCTGTTCTGCTGCAGCTATAAAAGATTCAAACATTTCTCTCCATCGTGGCCAAATGATGCACGGCTGAAATTTATTGTTAACATGTTTAAAGTTTAGTTTTGTCTCTGGATGTTTGAAACCGTTTCCTTTAAAGGTGCATGAAAAAAAATAAACTTTAGGATCAGGAAACCAAGAATGATGAAGACAGTGGAGGATTGTAATTTACTCAACGTCGCCACAAAACCTATTCTTTAACTCTGAATTTATCTAATTAAACATCTAATGTCAACAGTTTTTTTAAAGGTGCATAGCCACTATATTTTACTTTATTTATTTATACGTCAGCAGCTCCCTGTGGCTGCATACAAAGTTTTTATGAAAGATTATCACGTCCTGCTGGCGTATTAGTTGTTATTTTGGTCTTTTATGCTTTGTTTTTGCTCAATTGTTAGTAATTAAAGCCTTTAGTGTTATTTACAATAACAGAGGGAAGTACGTACTGAGCATGTGCAGCAGGGGCTAAAACATGGTAGCGCTAACGGCTATTAGCATCTCCCAGTGAAACAAAGAAAAGGTCCAAGATTCAGTGGGAAAAAAACACAAATAATGATTCCTAGAGGCAAAAACCTTAATGGTCTCTGGGAATCCAGTCCTGAACGTTGGTGTTCACTGAAGCCTAAACCTGCCCGAGGCTCAGATGTGACGCAGAGATGACTGAGGTGAGTAAATGTCTGATATGAGGCTCTTAGAGTTGCTGTAGATCGTTTATTTAATTAATAACGTTGGTCTTCTTCACGCTGAGCTGCTGCTTTACTGTGAGGCGTTGCAGAAGATCTGGCTCAGTTTAGCATTATTTAATTTTGATTTATTAATTAAGCAAACTGGGATTATGATAGTTCTGTGATACTGCCACTAGATGGCGCCACATCTGTTTATATCTGGTCAGTTGTTGGGTTTTATTTAGGCTCAAAAAGGACCATCAGCACATTATCAGGACGGCGCTTGGTGTATATAACCATATTTAATGATGATAAAACTGTTTTTGGTCTTTTTTAATAAGCTTATAACGTGGCTATGTACCTTTAAACTGGTTGGGAATTTTTTCTCACTTTTCTCCACACTGGATTCGAGATAAAAGCTGGGCTCTGGCTCTGATGCAGCGTCGGGTCACAGAACCAATCAGAACCGTCTCTCTCTCTCTCTTGTGTTCCCAGGACGGGCCGTCCCAGAGCAGCGGGCCGCCTCTTCGTCCCGTCGCCCCCTCCTCCTCCTCTCAGCTCCCCGGGTCCCAGCCCGCCTCCCTGAGGGCGACCTTCTCCTCGCTGGGCGACTCCCAGTTCCTGTCCCCCATCAGGGCTTCACAGAGCCAGCGTGGGCCGTCGCAGTCCTCCCAACCCAAGAAGAAGAAGTCTCGGATGGGGTTCTGAGGATGATGGGGCGGTTTTGGACATTTTCTTTATCTTTTTATCGCGGTGAGTACAACCTGAACGCTGAGGAACCGGCTGACCTGTTGTTCTGTTCTGGTTTAAATTGGACCTGCTGTGCTGCGATAAGTTTTCAGTCTGGCCTCTGTACTGGTTGATAATTGATGTTTTCCACCCAGAGAGTTTGGATTTGTCCAAATAAACGTACATCTGGACAAAGAAACGCCACATTTTACTGTCTGTTCGTGTGTTTGTTGCCTGCAGTCTGGGTTTTTGAGCTCTTAGAAGTTTTATTTGAGCGACATTGAGCCGTTAGAGGGCAGCGTGGGTCGTTATTTTCCGCCTGTGGCGTTCCTCAGGGATGAGCCTCTGGTCCCCGTTTCTTCTTATTTATACGTTTCTTCTGGTTTATTCTGGAGTCTGATCTCTTTTTATGCAGATGACGCTCAGCTGTGCCGCCTATAAACCAAACCCCAGCAGCATTGTGAACAAATCACGCTACGGTGGCCTATTTAGGACAAACGTGACACGTTTTTATGCTTTTTTTTTTTGGAATGAATACTTGATTTTTCAGGTGAAAGTGGAGAGAAATGAACAGCAGACAGTTGATTTAAAAATAGCCTTTTTATAAGATTTTTCTTTTTCGGTACTTGTGACAAAAACAGAATAAATAACTCGCTATCTACAAAGATCTATTAACACAGCTTTTTTTTTTTTTGTACATCATTTACAGTTTTACAGGTTTTTGTATAAACATTTTTTTTTTTTGGACACATTCAGCATTATTTAGTTTCAAACAAAACATTCTCACTTTAAGTTAAGCTACATCGGCATGTTTACCAGAAACAGGATCACAACTACAGCCTACGCACGCCTCCTCCATTTAACACTTAAACACATAGAAAATAAAAACTGTGCAAAGAAAACCAGGAAGCTTAAAGCGGCAGCGGCGGTAGTTTTGTTTATTTACGTTAACATCGGCCGACGCGGGACATCAGGAAGTGGACGAACAGTTCAGGCATCAGGACGTATATTAAAAAACGACGGCGGCTGCTGCTTTAACCTCCTGCACACAGCTGCAGGTTGATAACAGGCAAAATAAAAGTTTTA
>NW_023396567.1:0-66084 GCF_011125445.2 Fundulus heteroclitus
AAATGGTACTTTTAAATATTCAATGAAACAATTAACGGTACATTTATTTATTTCATTTACATTTCATTATTTAATGGCACATTTATTTATTTCATGGTACATTTAATGATACATTTAATGACTTAATGGAACATTTAATGGTGCATTTATTTATTGAATTTTACATTTCATTATTTCATGGTACATTTATTTATTTCATGGTATATTTACATGTATTTATTTCCTGATATATTTATTTAATATTGTTCCCTTTAAGCCTCCATACTAAAGAACAGCATTTTACAAAATCAAATATTATCATATGATTACGTGTATACAAAATAATTCTTAAATCACATTATGATTCTTGTCCATGAAGTCTGCCATTTTGGACTTTATAGGAATGTATCAGTTTTTTGTTTAATGGTGACACAAAGTCACATGAACTCAGGATTTTCCCCTTCTTGTTAGTCCTCTTGTCCACACCCTGTAAAATGGCTGTATCTTCCAGGATACAGAAACCATTAATAAACTATAGAAACCATCTGTTTCTGCCTAATCAACATAACATAATAATTTGTTACTGTGGCCATAATTATCTTCTTGTAGATTTTACATGTAATGATTTCATACTTGCATATAATCCACACTGGGGGCCTGAGGGCCCTGTAAATGTCGGACCTAGGTATCTTTAGGGTTCATTCATGCTTTACTAATTTAACTTTAAATGACACAAAAAAATCCAAAATGTTGAATTTTGATAACATTATTAATTTATGTTTTGCGACAGATTTTGATGTGTGACTTAACTTTAGCGGAAATAAAAAGATTTCTTAATAGTTAAGTAATGAGGCTTTATTAGTTAATTAATGGATAATGACAGGTGATGTTAATCACTAAGCAGTCATGAAGTATCAGTTAGACCCCAACTTTTTTTTCATACTTCAAAGAGCTGAAATCAAGAGTCTTTATTATAATTGTGGTGAGACACCTGCTCAGAATTCACACATAACACACAGACACAAATCAAGATAGTTGAATGCACCAACAACACCACCATAAGCTAAAAGCATGCTAATATTCCTTAGCATCTGATAAAATTTAAATGTTCAAGTCACAAAACACAGATAGCAGTCATTTTACAGTAGGCTGTAAATTATTGTGAATTACTATGCAAGTGCATTCATGCACAGGCAAACATTACATGAGAAGTTAAAAAGTGTGCTAAAAATCATTGGCAGGTTTAAGTTGATTGATGTTAAAGTCAAAAGACAGGTAGCACTGAGACAGAAGATGCTTTCAATTGTGTCTCTATTGAGGATTAAGAGCGGCTGAGTCGAAGGTCCAGTTCGTTTTCGTTTCCTGTGAAAGAAGAGTCATTGTTGGGCTTTTTTCACCAGGTGGGAGGTGTCCTCAGTCCAGGACAGGTCAAAGGAAATGTGAATACCCAGGAACTTTATGCTGTCCATGTGCTCCAACGCCTCTCCCTGTATGCAGAGAGGAGCATGTTCGTTCCTCTCCACACGGTATGTGAATTGTTGTTGTTGAAGTGTGCCTTGATGCACTGCTTGTACCTGTGCTTTGTCTTCTGGATGCCCTTTTTCCGCTCACTTCTATCCCTGCTGCAGGCCAATCTGTCTCCTGATCTGAACGTGCATTCTGGGCCTTCAGCAGCGACCCATGGCTTCTGGTTAGGGAATATTCTGATTGCCTTTGCGGGAAAGACCGCATCAGTGCAAAAGTTAATATAGGACAGCATAGATGAAGTGTATTCCTCCAGATTAGTGTCCTCTTTAAACACTTCCCAGTCTGCATTGTTGTTGGCTTTGCAGCAATCCCTTATACCGAGCATGCATGTAGCGGCATTGAAGAGGAGAAACTCCTCTATAACCAGAAGAAACCTCCAGCAGAACCAGGCTCAGAGTGAACCGCCATCTGCAATGATCTAGGAATACCAGGAATCCATCAACTAAGCAATTTCAAATAGTTGGAAGCTAAACTAATTGTGATAATTGAATTAGATGATTTAATGATTACTCATTTATTTATTTTTTCTTATACATTCAAATTCACTAAACCTCTGCTCCATGCTTACCTACACAGTGACAGAATATTGAAGGAAGTAAACTATTCTATGCAGTGACCCAACACTGGCAACTGTGTTTTGCAAATGGAGTTGGACATCTCACAGACATGTTTGTAGCTTCAAATTCTTACTGATAATTCACTTCTACCTCTTCACACAACATGCTATAGTGTCTGCTATAGTGTGGGGTGTCAGTCTGACTTTAAGCTGAGCAAATCCACTGACAAATATTTGTAAAACATGGAAAAAGTGACTTTGACAGTTATTCGGAAGTTTTCCTGATGATCAAAATGCATTTAAGCTTGGAATTTACAACACTATCTGAATACAAAACTCAATCAAACTGAGAGGTTTAGACAGATATTGTTAAATCAGCTTTAAGCTCCCAAAGTGTTTCTATAATGGTTCAATAAGCAGATAAGTGGTACTCATTTGGATACCTCCACAGAATTCCCATTTATCTGCTGTTTGAATCTGAATATCTGTAGGGATTTCTTATGGTGATAATTCCCATATTAGAAGATTTATTTCCTAACTCTCCTGTCAGGACTTACATCAGGCAGTTTGGAGGGTAGTTTTGAGAGTTATCAACAAAATCACTAAGCATCCAATACAGAAACAGCAAGAAAAATGAGTCCTTAGATAAGATGCTGCAGTCAGTATGATGTTTTTGCAACCAGTAAATAGCAAGAAAATCCTTCCAGAGCCTGTAAGCTGACATGGTCTGTGGGTTTTTATTTTACTCAATTTGACAAGCGATGCATTTCATTTCATAAACATTAGAAAATGTCTACTACAAAAATTATATTGAAAGTCCTTGCAGAAACTCAGCATATTTAACTGTAACTACTAACACATAAAGTTAAAAAAAGAAAAAAATCTCAGCAATATTCTTGATCAGTTTCCCTTTTTTTTGCATTAAATGTTATTGGCTTTAAATGATCCATGAACCCCAAAACATTCTTAGTGTCTTTAATGTTGTCAGTCTGCATGGTAATGTCGTTCTATCCTCAAAGTCTTGCCTGCAAGTTTTCTCAAAGGTAGAAAAGACTTGGAAGGTTTTGGAAAACCCAAGACGGTGAAGAAAGCATCATTGATTGTACTGAGGAATTCAAGTTTGTGTTTACATCCAAATATACCATGTAGTTTAACTGGCACGATCCCCATGACGTTTGTTGTTTTAGACGGACTCTTTTAGTTCCTGGGATTGCACATTCTACAGTTATTTTTAAGCTTTACTGTTAGTTAATTTATTTAGTAGATGCTGTTAGTTCCTTCTGTATCTTGTTTATGTTAGATTTGTGTTTTCGTCCTGTCTGTCCTCTCCATTATTCTTTGTCTTGCTCAACTCTCTACCTTCATTGCTCACCTGTTTTCCATAGTCATCTTACCTCAACCTGCTCTCCATGATCTGTCTCCCTTTGCTCTCCAGTATTTAAACAGCTTGTATTCACCTCCCAGTTGCTGGTTTCTCCTGTTTGCTTCCTCTGGTTTGTTTTCCCTGCCTGTGCACTTTATCCTGCATGAGAGTGTCTAAATATGGATGACATATTTATTTATTAAAACATGCTAAGAAATAAGAACATGTTTATAATCAAGATAAATATTATAAATGATGGAGCTGTATTGGTGTCGCAATTTCCATCAACAGCCTTGGTCACTTCAAAGCCCTTTTGTATCCCAGAGTGTTTCTGTTAAAAAATGTCTGTGTGCAAATTTACGGTGGCCACTCTTGTTTCAGGTCTCTTACTCTGTCTTCTACAATTAGGATGTTTTTTTCTTTTTCGGTTGTGGATGGAGATAATCCTCAGTGATACATGAAAGAACAGAAGGCTCGCTGTTGAGATGCAACCCGAATTACCCAACAGCTGAGGAGGCAGCGGGATGAACAAGCTGACAGAATGACAATGCGATTGTATGAATGAATGTACTCCAAGCAACTACTTTTGCAGTCTAATCTTCATCACTTGGATAATAAGATGTATTATTTACAGCTCCAAGTAACACGTGTAGGATGGTAAGATGCGTGTTAGACATCAGTGCCGGCATCTAGCATTGTTTAGCCTGGACGGCAAAGTGTTGGGTCTGCTGCAAGACTTTTATCCTGATACTGTTGTAAATAGCTGAGATAAAAGAAAAAAATAATAATGGTAGCGGTGGTGCAGTCAATGGCCATCCATTAGGCAGCAGAGCGGTTTACCATTTAAACTTTGGACACGGGCTGATGGAGAGGCATTGGTCCTGCTGCTTTGGCATCAAAAAATGTGACAGTTGCTGCTCGCCTACCAAGTAGTTACTGTTTGATTTCCTACTTCTGAAAGGAAGACTAATTTTTTTATGATATCAGGAAAATAGAAATTCACTTTACTTTTATCTCTGACTCATAGAAGAGCTGCAAAATCTTTCTGTGATTAATCAATCTACAGTCCTACACACAAAAGCACAAAAATGGAAGTGTGAAACGGGAGCCTATGAATGCACGAAAAAAAAAAAAAGAACAACCACTGACTGTGCTGAGCTTTCAAAGCTGCAGCAATACACACTAAATACCCCCCCCCCCCCCCCACACACACACACACACATCTTTTTTTTGGTTGAAGTGAATTGTTATCTGACCAGATAAAACAAAAATATGATACTGCAGGTAATAAAAAAGGAACTCTGACAACATTGTTAGAAATGGACTTTCATTTTTTATCAGAATAATTAAGAACACCAAAGGTTGTTGATCCATTTTATCATTATCTGTGGCTTTGATTCATCAAGGGGAAAAAAACAACAACCGAATCTCGGAAAACCTGACCGCACCTTTGAAAAACACAACTCACACACATGGATCTGTTGTCATGCTAACTGCCGAGGTGTCTTCATCAACAGGTGTTGTTTGTAACAAAGTAAAATACCAAGGAGAAGGGGAAATTGGGCGGGGGCGGGGTGGGGGAGGGTTTGGGGGGGGGGGTTATTTGGCATAATTAAGCGGTCATTTTTCTATCAATGTGAAAAGGGCACCAGGAAGAGACGAGTGTGGAAGTAGCTTGATGCCAGAGAGTGAGTATGTGTGTAATCAAAGCCGTAAATATGCATCTGCATGGCTTTGAGGATAATTAGCTCCTAAATCTTGGGGTTTTCCCAAAAGTTATTACATACAAGTTATTCTCGGTTCAACAAAAATAGAATATTTGTCCTAAAATAATCTCAAACAAATAGTCTGTCAGTTGGATTTCGCTAACATTTATGCGACACTTACATCCTGATTATTACAACAAGGTTCATAAATGTACAGTCTAGACAAAAATAAAGCAAATCATTAATTTCTAAAGTTTTACAACGTGGCAAAATAAAGGTGATCCGGGCCTTACATAGTTCTAAAATTGTTTAATCTAATCTAATGAATCTAATGTTAAGTGTTCGGTGTAATCCTCACAATAACTAGGTAATAAAGAAGAGCCAAAGTAGAAGAGCTCTACTAAAAACACAAAATATAAGCTTTTTGCTTCCATAGGATTTATGAAGCAAAGGATCAGTCAGTTGCTTAAACATAACATAAATAATTGATCAATAAGTGCAACTGGCTTTTTAAAAGCTGGGGCTCTGGGAATGTATCAGGTCAGGTGAGCGTTAACACAATGCCAGGAAGGAAAGAAATTAACAAACACCTTGGGGAAGCAGCTGTTGCTGCCTGTCAATCAGGGAAGGATTATCAAGCCACTGCCAAACAATTAGATCAATTATTCAAATCCTCTAAAAAAACTCAATCTTTAATTTATTCACAAGTGCAAAATATTTTAGATGGTTGTAAATCTTTTCGGGGGTGGAAGATCTGCCAAATGTCTCGATCTCTAGGTGCTTCTGATTATATATTTATGAGTTTAATTAATGGTATTGTGCATATTTTCTGTTATTGTGTATGTTTTCATTCACTGTTTCTCACACCCTTCTAGTTCCTCTTCCGAAGTTGCCTTCCAGTCGTTTGTGTTACCCATTGATCACGCCACACCTGTGTCTTGTATTTATTATATGTATTTAAGTTCCGGGTTTCTGTTTAGTCATCACTGGATCTTCTGTTAACCAAAGTTAAGTAGTTCTAGTATTTAATGTGAACAGCTTGACTAAAATTGGGTCACCAACATTGCAATGATCCCAACTGCGGAGCAAATCCAAAACAGAATTACTGTGGGGGGGGGATTGTTTGTAAATTGTTCAGTTTTGACTTTAGCTTGACTGAAATGCCTTACGAGAAATGTTCATAAAAATGTCTTTAATCTTCAATAAAACAAAGCAATGTTGTATTTATTTAACATTATTCATACACGTATTCTCACTGAGATCCAAGATCTCATTTTCAAGAGACACCTGTTTCATAAAACCAAACTTTACAAACAAAAACTAACAATACAAGTAATTAGAACATTCGACTCAAATAAATAAGCTAACAAAATATGATAAAAAAGAGCAAGTTGTCTTAAAAGAAATTAAAATATGTCCTAGAGAGGAATCAAAGTGAATTGTTTCAGATCCTGCTGGAGAGTATTCCATGTAGGAAGGAAAATCTCTCAACAACTCATAACAGACTGATAAAGAGACAGAAAACAATTATTTAAAGTTTTTTCAGTTAGTTTTAGCTCCACCAGTTGTTGAATTATGGAAAGCCCTCAGTTCTTTACACTGTTTCCATTTTAGCTTCCTCGTTGTGTTTCTGAACATTTAAAGTATTGTTCCTGTAAATACCATATCACTTCCCTAATGTCCTGATACATAAATCTCTGGTATTAAAACAGGGTGAACCTTCTGATAACCATCTCTGTAAAATAGGAAAACCGACAGCGTAAGGAGCCAGAGAACAGAATCCAAATGCTGCAAATGCAATTAAATAATGAATGTGCTGATTATCGCAGCGCCTCAGACACCAATAATTAATCACTGTTTTGGCAAACACCACCTCATGAGGAATAAAAAAACAAAACAATGTGAACTAGTTCACTTTGGTGTTGTGATATAAGGTAAGACATTTTCACTGTTGAACTATGAACAAGGATGACATGACATTCAATTGTTTTTGCTTGAGGTATTTATTGCAAAAATAGGCCACAAATGACTGGCAGTAAAGTTTATTAGTCAAAATTATTTGTGAAATTCTAATGTTGGTTGTTTTGGATTTATTTTCACATTTTGGATTTACAGTTTCATCAAATTTGTTGTTTTTACAATGCACTTTAAGGAATACATTTAAACAAAGGCATTAAAAATCCAATCAAATTTATAATATGACGTCATAAATTATGTATTCTCATACAACAACTTGCAAAAATATGAATTCCCCTTGAACCTTTTAATATTTGGTCACGTAGCAACTATTACCTATTATGCTTTTTATTGAGATTTAAAGTGATAGACCAACACAAAGTAATACAAAGTAATACTTAGTAAAACATGGAGTCTATTTACAAATTAGGTAAGATTTTGAGGCAACTGAATTATATTTATTAATATGACAGTAATGGGGTGAATTCAGTTTTTGTGTTCACAGACGTATCAAGCAGCTTTAGTTATGAAAACCTCAGTTTTATATGTTGGCACTCAATTGGATGTTGTAAGAGAAACTGTGAGCAAAGCCATCAAAATGGAGGAAAAGCAAAAACCAAACGAAAAAACAAAAAACAAATCTTCAGTCCAAAAGAAATAAACCCTGATACATTGCATCTGCTGATGTGTCGAGTCTGTTCAAATAAGTGAGAACAAATGAGGCCGACACACAGAAACAGCTGATGTCTCCTACGGGAGCTCTCTGCTCTGTGGGCGCTCTGGCAGCAATCTCCTCGTTTTTCCAAACTGCTCCTAAGACTTCCCGGAACTGTTTAACACACTTCAATCATCTCTTGGCGCTTAAAATCGCTCCGTCTTCTCCGCCTCTCCTCCCCTCACAGCTGAACTCCAAACACATCACCTCTTTCAGTCACTTGAGAGAAATCAAATCCTCCATCTTCACGTGGCTCTGCCGCAGCTAATCAGAGCCATCTCAGACAGCCAGGGCCGGGCCCGTAATTAGCACTATAGCTGTGTTTACAGGCAATAATCTCATTATTGTCCTCCTCTGATTATCCCAACAAATCCATTAAGTTGTTTACATGCACAGTGGGGAAATGGCATGGTAATAATTTGCTACATGTTAATGATTTAATAATCACATGTTAAACCTTATTTGCATTTTTCTACTTGTTTTATATATATATATATATATATATATATATATATATATATATATATATATATATATATATATATATATATATATATATATGTGTGTGTGTGTGTGTGTGTGTGTTGTAAAATGATCTTATAACAGCTTTAATTTCACACACCGCTCACATGCTTAAATACATTTAACTGATATTCCTGTAGGTGATATCTATTTAATCAGTGCAGATAATGAGTTTTCCCCCTCTGGGATTTTTCTCCAACTATCACACAGGTAGTTTATTTCACTTCCTCAGATTAATACGAATCTGTCTACTGACTGCTTCCAAAACTCATCAAAATTACTGAAGAGCAACAACTCTTTCAGCAGAAATTATGTCATGTTCCCCGAGCTTTTTGGTGTTGGGTTTATGTTAATGCTGGATTTTAGGTTCATTAGTCCATTCTTGTTTAGTCTCCGGGCTTGTAATAGTAATAATGATAATAATAATAATAATAATAATCTTTAATTGTCATTGCAACTGTGTAAATTCCAAAGAAATTTGTTCTCTGCATCTAACCCATCCGTTAGGCTGCCAGGGAGCATTCTGGGGCTAAGGGTCTTAATCAGAGACACAGAGTTGCAGTCTGTGGGATTCATCCTGCTGACCTCTGGATATTCCCAGGACACAAGCAAAAAATAATGGCCCACTAGGCCACCATTTCCTTTAATATAATGGTGTTAATTTTTTAACCAGTAATGGCTGTCTGTCTCATGACTAATCTATATCCTTTCATAGGAGAAATCTCTTACCCTTACACTCTTAAAAAAAGGATTTTTGAGTCTTTCCAGCTTACTTCACAATTTGACTTTTAATTTGCTGTTTAATTCAAGCTTAATGAAATTACATATTTAAACGGCTGGGTAAATTGACATTTTAAAGCCAATCAGTTCCAGCATTTTTTTACTTCTAAATTTTAAATTAGGATTCATAATAACCTATTTAATTGTAAACCAGTTTTATTTGTATGGCATTGTCACTTTCAGAAAATAAACTAAAGGGTTTTAAGATATTTAGCCCAAAAAGTGTTTTTAAAGCCTCACGGTTTTAATATCATAGTTTCAGTGCAGTCTGGAATACTATCAGTTTTTCTCCCTGTTCTTCTACTGTATGTCTTTCTGAATACTTGCATGGAGTTTGCATGTTTTCATTTGTGGGTTCTCTCCAAATCCTCTGGCTTCCTTCCAAAGTCCAAAAACAGGAGCGTTAGGTTAATGGTTACTCTACGTCTGGGGTCTCCAAGTACAGTCCAGTGTCCTGAAACTTTTTTGATGTGTCCCTGGTCCAACACACCTGAATCAAATGGCTGAATTACCTCCTCACTATACCTGCTAATGACCTGATTATTTAACTCAGGTGTGTTGAAGTAGAGAAACCATCAGCTGTGATGTGATGAAATCTAATGTATACATATATATGTTAACCCTGAGAATTAAACTGATTATTTGTTTGTGTTGTAAACATTCTTTATTTTTATGTATCTCTAAAAAACTAATCATGAAATTAGAACAATGTAAATAAATAAAACAAAAATTGCCAGTATGTCAACTCTGTTTAAGAAGACAATAACAAGCAACTGTACTGTTAGAACTAGAAGGTCTGTTTAAGTTAAGCATGACATTATTTGAGCCTTGAGTAACCCCACATGTGATTTTGTACTCTTCAACTTATCATTATGGAATGGCATGAAGTGCAGCTGTTTGCCAAATAGGAGTACAGCATAATAGAAGAGGCTCCATCTACTCCCATGCTTTA
Organism: Fundulus heteroclitus; assembly: GCF_011125445.2. Taxonomy (NCBI): domain Eukaryota; kingdom Metazoa; phylum Chordata; class Actinopteri; order Cyprinodontiformes; family Fundulidae; genus Fundulus; species Fundulus heteroclitus. The sequence goes on from NW_023396567.1 coordinate 10,057, forward strand.
GTGGCATCACTGTTGACATTTAAAACATTTACGAGTGCTGTCTCAGTGTAAGTGTGCTCTTTATTTTTTTTCAAAGAATCCCTTATGGTGTTATGGTCCAACATCTAGTGTAACTCCTATCACTTCATTTAAGTCTTCCAATGAAAGATCTCTACTTGACTGATTTGAAAGTTGCCTTCCTCCTTCATTATTAAAAGAAGGAACAACTCCCAACCCAGTGGTGTGTGTTGAAATCTCAAGAGTTTGATTTGAGCAGTGAAAAAGAGGAGTATAATTTAATTAATGCTTAAGAAAAGCCAAAACCCAACTAAAGTTGTATATATGTATATTCATAAAATGAACTTAGAACAGAATTCACTAACTAGAAACTAAGGATAAATAGCATAAGGGAATTACTAAAGAAAGTATAATCTAGAAACCTTAAGAACTAGTCAAAAATACGTACGCTTAAGAAAATCAAAATGCAAACACCTGGAGATTGTAACAAACTAATCTGAATACTCTTAGTCCTGAAAGTTTGCATTAGGCAAACACATTGTGTGCCTTTTGAAAACAACTGCAGTCTGATCACAAATAAAACATGAAATTAACAGCAGCTAATATTTTTGCATTCACCTCTCTGTGTCAAACTGGAGCAGGCACTGGGGCAGGCACAAATAAACAGGCTGCCCCAGACCTGAGACATAAGTGTTGTATAACAGCAAATGAATGCCTTATAAAACTCTGAGGCGAAAAACTCTCCAGTGAGCCACAGATTTGTCTGATATAATGTATCAAGAGACGTATTACCTCGGGGAGAGTCGCCCTACCCGGCCAGTCGCGATAAATAATGCAACAAAAATACATCATCATGATGTTTCTCTTTATCCAACATGTGTAGCTGTCAGCTTTGATCAATAAGAACTCACTAAAGGCGATAATATATAAACATAGGCCTTTTTATATTTATGCATGCGGTTGAACCCAGAAACACAGCAGAAAAAAAGTTGTTCTGATGCAAAATAGTCCAGCGTTTAAGGTTCAGATCTTTAAGCTTGACCTGGGGGGAGTTTCATAAGCTGGAATACTGTTATCAAGTATTATTTTGAGGAGGTCGGGGAGAGTAGTTATTGCACAATGATATTCTCTGGGGTTTCAGTATGAAAATGACTCGAGAGAACAATTTAGCTAAAATACACTCCACATTCTCTATATGTCCACTTTCTGCACTTCTGAACACCTGTAACACACACGCATACACACAGAGACGCACAATGTAATAAGATGGATATTTGAAATTCAAATTTCTTTTCTCTCGTCTCAGTGTAGAAGTGATCTGAGAACCCACCCATCAATTTTGACTGTCAGATCAAAAAGGTCTTCATTTGCATCAGCTCATATGAATTTTCATCTCATACGCAGACTTTTCATTGCCGCCCAACATGATGAGATGTCTGTGTAATTAAAACAATTGGGGTGCTGCTGAACTCGCTTTCTCCCCTACAGCTCGGATTTGATTTTCTTATTAGCTCAATACGTCATGGATTTTCTATACTTTGTGAGAATCGCTTTCAAAGCTGTTTTCGTGGGCCAACTTTTAAAAATTCATTAAAGCAAAATGGGTTTTTTCATCTGCTCTGGATGTCGGTTGCCAATTGTTACGATAGCCCTACGCCTTTCAAACCCTTAAAAAGAGACTCGTTTTATGCCAATTGTTTTACCCTGAAGTCAAATTAATCCAAAGAGAAGAATGTGCTGCTTTCTTGATTCACCAATGAAAGTTCAATAGTAATGGAATTTCAGTAACAACATCTCAATATATAAAAACAAAATTCAAAAACACTATCATTTAGCATTTTGTTCAAGTACTATATGCTATAAAAATATAAGATGTAAGAAGTCAAACTACAACCATATAAATAATTACTTTTCTTTTGATTGTTAATTTTTTCCCACAAAAATAAAATAAGGATCTGTAAGAACTATGGAATAATAGGAGCCCATCCAACGTACTCTTAAAGCCAAAAAATAGCACTGAATGCACCAAGAGTAAAGGTTTCACAATAATAAAAAATGCTAAGTTATGATTTGTTGAAATATTTTAGATTTCAAGATGGTGATTATAATGTGCTCTAGATTACTACAAAAGAGTGATTTTACTTTGAACAGCACGTTGGTTTAAATAGTATGCTTCATGGTTCTAGGGAAATTTCTGACTTGCATGTAGAATCTGGCTCAGTTTAAAACAAACCGTTTATTACAACCAGATAAATGGGAAATGGGAGCAACAGAAGAATCACAGTAATGTGCTTCAGCGGCATCTGGGGAAAGAGGGGGGCATTCATATTCATGCAGGCAGGCAGAGTGGTGAAAGTAGATCTTAATATGCAAGAAAGACTTCCTGAGTTTCATCAGTGGAAGATTTGAGGAAGGAAGTTGAGGTCCTGGTGGTAACATGGTAGTGCAAACGTTAGCATGGGTTAAGATGCAGAAGTGTTATTATTATTATTATTATTATTATTATTATTATTATTATTATTATTATCATATTATTTAACCCATCCCCTTAAGGAGCAGTGGGCTGCCATTGTGCGGCACCCGGGGAGCAATATGGGGTTAAGGGTCTTGCTCAGGGACCCAGAGTGGGAGCCTGTGGGAGTTTAACTGAGAACCCCCGGGACACAAGTGCAATTCTCTAACCACTAGTTTGCATGTTTTCACTGTGCATTAGTGGGTTCTCTCCAAATCCTCAGGGTGAGGTTCAACCAAACCGTATTAGACACCTCAGTTTTACAGCTTCACTTGTGTCGTGTTTAATCGCTGTTCCTATAGACAACATTGACTATTATATGATTGACTTACAATCTATTCAACATTAACTGCTTTATTTGAAGCAAAATTATTTGTTACCTAATATTATTATATTTTTTTGCACTTATTAGCTCTGTCAGTCTAAATTTCTATTTTGGAAAAAAGAAGTGGAAATTAAACTTTTTTCATATCCGATTCATCAATTAATCGTAAAAAAATATCAACCAATTAAACGATTATTCAAGTAATTGTTAGTGGCAGCCCTAATTAAAACTCACCAGTCTGAAAATGCCCTGAATATTGGGAAGTGGCGTTGAAAGTTAGGTTTGATCGTCTCACGCCTGCTATCCAGAATCCATTCGGCGGCTCTTTGTCAGTTCAGAGATCCGAGCTCCCTGGCTTTGATTCCACATTGGAAAACTCTCAACTCATAATTCTTTTTCCCAAAGTGATTGCGTGAACGAGTATGACAGTTAATGACACAGCACATTAGCACCAAGTTTTTAACTTTTTAAAAACAGAGAACAGAAAACAAAGACAGCGTTGTGGATGAAGGGTGTGTAAACAGGCAAAAGCCAGTTTCCTGATGCCCAGGTATCCCACAATGCAGTGCGGTTGTTACATTGCCCATTCAAGCCCCATATAAACCATTCAACTCGTCAGCCAGTCGTTGCGTACCAGCAAAGTTGGGGGGATGGTCTCTTGTAGTTAGTAAGTGTCCGCAGGCCTCTCCACATTAACTGTGGGTGGCTGGCAGATTTTCCTAGACATTAGTGTTGGTTAGTTTGTCCATATTAGTGGCTTTGGCCTCACATACACTCCAGTCAGTAAAGTCAAAGCAGGCCTGTAATTCCAGCTTTGAGTCATTGGTCCATCTTAACACAATTTTAAACGACAGATTTAGCAGATTTCAGTTTCTTCGTGCATGTGGGGATCGGATGAACAAGACAGTGGTCAGAGAGTCCGAAGGCTGCAAGGGGGAGAGAGCAGTAGGCAGTAGGCTATTGTAGTGTAGCAGTGGTCCAGTATCTTAGGCCCTGTTCTCACTGCAGGCAAATGTGCCTCAAATCAGATTTTCCACAGGACAAGTGACCAGGTCAGATGCTTCAGAGCCAGTGAGGACACACAGATCTGGCCCAAATCTCTATTTTTCAAGTCACATTTGAGCAGCTTCCATATGTGGTCCTGAATCTGATTTGTATTTGATCTTTTTGAATACGATTCCAGTAGGAATCACTAAGGGGCAGTTAATACGTCTTTGCCGTCACTTTCAATCGACAAGTGTCACAACTTTGAGGCAGCACCAGCTGGAGGTGATAGAAGGGGTTAGCGTTAGCGAGACAGACAGCAGCTGCCTGCCACATTGCTGCTCAGTGGAGGGGCAGTGAAATTTTAGGCCACATTATTATATGCAGTAGAACGTCTACTCAAAATGGGTCGTATAAGAACCGTTTGGATGTGTGACGAAATGCACAGCCATGAAAAAGTTTGTGTACAATCCTGCATAGGGAAGATTTTGGAATGCTGAAAAGATGTTCAATCTTGTCAATGTTTGAGAGTGACATAAAACGGTAAGAAAATCCCCCGGTCTAAATAGGTAACACGCAAGCTGTTATTAGCATGACGCACATTACGGCAGCGGTAGTGACGCAATGCTCCAGTGGGGTTACAGCGACACCTGCTGCCAGGACAAGTCCATTTTCTGGGCGATACCCTGTGCAACCACAGTTTTAACTTAACTTAATGGTGTCCAATATAATCCCCTTTTTGTTTTATTACCCTAACAATGTTTTTTATGAATCTTGTTTTTATTGGAGTTTGATAGCACTACAGAGCAAAAGTGCTGGGATCTAAACAAAACAGGATCAAAATATCAAACAAAATCATTCAGCTTGATTAATGGAATACGTTAGTGTTTCGATAATATCCAACTGTGAAAAAAGGAAAGTATACATACAAAGCCGGTAATCCATGATAAGATAAAAAAAAACAGCAAGCAGAGAAAAACATTAGGACTATTTGGGGGTGATGAAAAAGCTGTTTCATCACTCAAATTGAGACATGGAGCAAACATCAAACCCACTATCTTTGTCGTCTACTTCCCACTTCTTATGAAACAAAAATATATCAACAGTTTTTTTCAGTATACCATCTCTTTTGTAGGGTTGTGTTGACAGAAATATTTGATTTGTGCAACTTTCTTCAAAGCTTGGACTAAATTTAATCATAAATAGCACACTCTCTGAGTACAAATCCTTCACTCCAACTACAAATTTCAGCCTATTACAAGTTTAAATTCATAATTACATTGCCTCGCTAAAGTATTCTTACCTTTGGAACTTTATAATATTTGTCGTACGTACACCTTGCCCGATGTTCTCTGTCCTGAGCTTTGGAGGTCCTGTCAGCATTTAGGTCCTACTAAAGCCTCACAGTTCATAACAATACATATCGGGACAGTTTGGAGTCTAATTGTATTCATTCAGCCGTACTCGGATACCCGTGAATTACATTTTGTGCAACCGATTGCATCCTGAAATTCTGATTCTTTTTTTTTCTTTTTTGTAAAACAAATTAAAACTATGGAACATTTCCCTCCACTTCAAATTCCCGTGTTTGTGCTAGTGTGTTACATAACATTTAATAGAACACAACAAAGTTTGTGGTTTTAAAATAACAACATTTTTGGAGGGCACTGAATTTAATCGACATTAAAAATGTGTTATCCGTAATTAGCGTCTTAAATCATTATTGCGCCCTTCCTTCTGTCTAATACATGTCTGTGTGATTAGCATCGTGAACCCAGCAGAGCCCTCTGAATTAAAAGTCTGCTTCCAATAATAAAGGCAACAGGGAGAAAGATGAAAACACAAACTGGGCTCCACTCCTCCTGTGGCGAGGCCCCAGAGATCCACAGTGCCCAAGGCTCGGAGGACTTTTTTTTTCATGTGGCATCTTTTTGATGTAAAAGTCAAGGAGTGCTCTCTGTATTCCACAGGCAGTCTGGCTTCGGCCTGACCGTCCTGTAAAAGCCTATGATCAGAGATCTATTACTCACTTCTTAGAGAGGGGCTTGGGGAGCTTGGTCATTTGCCATTTTAAATTGGTCTTTACTTCTGCTCCCCAGCCCGATGAGACAAGATCTCTCAGTTTTAATTTATATGGGCAATATATTATTTCCATCAATAGCTTTTAGCTGCTCATACGGACTCAGTTTAGAATTGAGGTATGGTTCTTTTTGCAGCAGGGAGTTGGGGAAAAAATGTTTTAAATGCATATTACTGAATTGTGGAACATGTCAGTGAGAACAATGGGGTGGTATTGAAGTTCCTCAGGGCAGACTCCCTCCCAGATGGGTCCTTACCTGCCCAAACAATTTAGCATCATGCCTCTGCGAGAGGCACAGGGGAATGTTTGGAATACATTTCGCAAAGGTAGCATCCTAGATTAGCTTATTCATCTCCTCGGTGCTTTACCTGCTCTCTTTTCTCAGCAGGAGGCCACAGTTGTGTCATTCCTGTCTCCTCTATCGATTCCCCTCAAACAAAACTGTCCGTGACGATCAGCCTCACCGCTGCTCAGCACCAAACACGGAGGACAGAAGGAATCGAGGAGAGAGAGAGAGAGAGATTAGCATCTTGTGGCAAGACCATGAATAAATTCAACACCCAGGCAGAAAAAAAAAGAGACTGCGACCCAGCTGTTTCAGGCCCATTTCATATTACCATGTTCCTCATGTGAGGCAATAAGTGTGTGAATGAAAGCAATGTATTTTACATTTTCATTTCGCTTCTCTCTTTCAACTCTGGCAGCTGCAGACTTTTATTTGTCTGAGCTAAAAAGCTCTGTTATAATTTGACATTTTGCAGCCTATAGGTAATGTTCTCACTCAAGCTGTCGACACTCACTGCTTTGGCTACAATAACCGAGTACCAGGTGTGCATGCCAGCACTATTACACTTTTATTTTGCACAGCACAAATCTTTATTGAAGGGTATCAAAGTCTTGAAAACTGAATTTGTGTTAAGCTGTCCCTGATCTACGTTTCATTACTATGACCTAGTCAGCTAATAAAATCCTGAATGTAAAGAGCTGCTTCACCATTATCAAATATCTCTATTTTCCCCAATAATATTATGTCTTCTATGCATTGTGTTATACAGAGCACGCAAATACAACACACCCCATTCATACATACATACATGTCCACTTAAACTGGCATTTCTTTAATCAACAGTACTAAACAGTACTAAAACAGATAAAACCCTAATAATAATAATAATAATAATAATAATAATTGTAAATGGCTTGTACTTGTATAGCGCATTAACTCGTCTTGACAACACTACAGTTTAGTCATTCACACACACATTCACACCCTGACGGTGGTGAGCCATGTTAGTAGCCACAGCTAGTAAAGTGAAATAGTTACAACAAAACAACTCACACTGGGCCACATGCCACTGAAAATGTGTTTAAAGAACCTTAAAAACTACAGCAGAAGAAGCCTGTCTAATATTTAATGGCAACTCACACTTTGTCGCCTTTTTCCGCTTATCCGGGACTGGGTTGCAAGGGCAGCAGACTCTGGAGGGATGCCCAGACTTCCTACTCCCAAGACACCTTCTCCAAGTACAGGAGCAGCGGCTGTACTTCAAACCCCACCTGGATGGTTGAGCGCCCTACCCTATCTCTAAGGGAGTACCTGACAACCCTGCAGAAGAAGAGCTTGTGCCACCGGATCCTACTAGATCCCTGTCATCTTTTCTATTACACAGTGTACGACAGGTCTACACTTTCACGTTTAAGAGCTGTCTAATTTCCAAAATCTGCACCATTTCTTTGAGGTTCTATTAGGGCTCCAGATCCACCACTACAGGGATGTTTTTACATTAATACTTGTATCTACTTTTGTTTCTGATATTTTAAAAAAAATGTTTGTGGGAATCCAGCCAGAAACTCTGCAATACCTCTGCTGCACCTGCTGGCACACGCCTTCACAAAACAATTATTTCTTCTGTGACATGGTTAAATCATTTAATCTCAGCTATTTTCCCGTTTTCTTGCGTCTAAAGTCCAATGAAAAAAGTCACGACAAACAGAGAAAGACATCAAATAAGTGCAAAAACTTTTTGTATGGATTATTCGCCATTGTGATTTCTTGTTGAGATTTTGTTTTTATTTTAAAGTGATTGACCTAATATAGTAAATATTCTTCAATGAATGAGAATACGCCTTTTAAACAGGCTTGTTTGTCAGATTAAAAGTACCTTTAAAAAATTACTTTCAAGCCGTTGTTAAACAGAGTTTTCATTAAGCCCCCTTTTCTGCATGAAAGGTTTTGCTTTTTTATTAGTCTGATATAATATTCTATTATCATAATTAACAGAAAAAAGATGTTAAAACATCATTAGTCTGTGTTCATCTATGTATTGTGTTCCCCTTAGTGAACTGAGTTACTGAAATAGATTAACTTTTCAGTAGTGTTCTAATTTATCAAATATTACTCTATGTGATTATTACCCGTTTATTAATTTATTTCATGTTATATTTTTTGGCTCATCAGCACTTTCTATAGACTTTTTTTTAACCACCTATTGATTGCAGATCTGGAATTATATGCCAGCCCCTCTAGTTAGATGTTGATTTGTTTTTATTTTGTTGTTAAGATTTGTAAAATTAATTGCTTATTGGGACAAGAAGAAAGATCTGAATTTGAATTTTTCCACTATTGTGGTTTCTGGCATGGGAAACCAAAGTGGGGATGTGCAAGAGGGTACTTAATATGATGGATGAAAAGAAAAATCCAGTCCACATATAGGCATCACAAACAGTTTCTATGAACACCTCTATATTCTTAAACATTACCAACAACTCTGTTTGAATGGGTATGAGGGATGCTAATACAGAGAAAAAAGTCAGGTTAGTGTGGACAGCTCTTAAGTCTTTGGTATTTTAGCTGTTGTCTTTGTCAGCTGAATTTGCATTTGTTTGATGTTGTTTTTTTGTCTTTTTACATCATAGTGTATTTAATACAGCTGTACTAAATCCCATTACCAAACAACAGCTGTGACTTTGAGGTTTTTTTTCAGTACAACTGTGTAAAGGCTGGTTCACGTGGCAAGAATAGTCAGCCAATGTTCAAAGCCTGAGAGACGTCACATGTAACGACGAAAAATTGTAGATAAAACAGGTTTGCTTGTATAGTGTCTGGTCAGACAGCAATCACAACCCACAAACATATTTTCACTCAGGATCATTCAGACAGGACAAAGAAGAATAATGGTGATAGTTTGTGGACTAATTTTACCCAAGAAAAAACAATACAAACAGAAAACCCCTTGCAGTAAAGCGGCAGACAGGCTGGATCGAAGACCAATCGTTATTAATTAAATAAAACGATCTAACAACAACTTGAAGAGCCTCATATCAGAACATTTGCTCACGCCAATCAACTCCTTGATTTAATCCCTGCTGCACATGCGCAGTAAATTAACACGAAAGGCTTCATTTACTAACAACCTGAGCAAAAACAAAGCATAAAACACCAAAATAACCACTAATATGCCAGCAGGACGTGATAATCTCTCATAAAAACTTTGTATGTAACCAGAGTGAGGTACTGCCGTATAAATAATAAAAAAAGTCAAATAACATGGCTATGCACCTTTAAAGGAGTAGAGGCAGCGTGAACGGGGGCTTACCTTTGCTACACTATAATATGAAGGAGAGCTTTTTTTTTCCTCGCTCTCTTGGGGTTTTCCCCTCACCTCACTTTCAGATTGGTTACACATCACAGTCAACAGGCTGCATGCTCATTTGTCCTCTGGGAACACCCCACAAGCTAGGATATCGGGACAAGACAATCCAACATGTTGAATATTTCAGGTTGGAGCAGTCCCGACGTTTTACCGATCGGAGCAGATCACTCCTAACAACACACGGCAGGATTATCTCTTAAGATTATTTTACCAGCCACCCTGATAGTTGGGGCATGTCAGAACGTGGAAAATCAAGGGAAAAGATTGGGCTAATTATCCTGCCTTGTGAACGAGCCCGAACATAGAGATCTTTTTTTGGCAAAGCTTTGTATGGCACAATGAGATGACCTCATTTAGATTTTAGACTTGGTAAATAAGAAAATGGATGACAAACAGCAACAAAGCCAATAGTAATTTTTAAAAACTGGCCAGCTGCACCGACAGGATTCAGAGTACCCAAATGTGGAATGTTCTCGGTCATTATATCATCCACAACTTTGATCGGTGACATGCAGTCAGGGTAGCCAGGGTAGTCCCTACATTTGGCTATTTGCAAAAAGTAATTCTTAATATCAACCCATCTTTACTTTACCTTACAACAATAAATCACTTCAAAGGGTAAATCCCCCCAAATCAACTTTTTTTTTTTTTACCAATAAACTTTTAACATGATTGTCTTATAATAGTCTACATATCCTGCTCATTATGTTAAAAAATTTGTACATATTTGTTGAAATCCTGCTTTTGTGTCTATAATCATCAGTGTGGCGCCCTCCTAGAGTTAAAAGGTGGTCTTGCATTGAATTTCAAATTAACGTTTCTTTCTGTGGCTGTGACATAATTCTAAGACTGTGACGTCAGTAGCTCTTCCACTGTGGGGTATAAAACACAGCTCCATCTTGTCCCTCCATAACATGCACTGTCGCACTTTTCAAACCCTCCAGTGACTTTTCTTCTTAAAAAAAAATGACTAGAAACAAATCTACCAACTTCTTATGTGCTGTTGGCGAATTTATGTGAAACAACCAATTGTTCTGCCGTTAGTGTCTCGAGGCAGCCGGGAAGGGGCAGGTGTGAGACAGTGGTGAAGTTAGTTTTAGGTTGGACAGTGAGTATTCACACTCTTTGGCTTCAACAGCCAGCCAGCAGACAGAGAGCGGCAGCCCCAGATCAGCCTCCCTGTATCGGCTCAAACGAGAGGCGGACGCCGCTGAAGCTGCGGAATGCGAATGTCCACTGTCCGACCTAAAACTAATGTCACCGCAGTTACTGTGAACTTCCCTCTCTGCCTTCCCGCTCTGCGCTCAGTCAGCGCCTTGAGCCAGCAGCTCAAATGGATGAGGCTCTGGCCCGCCGGCCTCCCTCAACCTCAGGGGACGATGGGTGTGAAAATCCCCCTCCTCAAAAGATCGAACCATGGTGTATCTCGCTGTATTGTTTTCAGCTAAAGAGGTTGAGACTTTTCCTCAGTTAGAACATGAAACATTTTTCTTAAATAATTAAATCAGTGGTTCTCAAATATTTTCTGTCACTCCCCTCTTTTAAGAATGGAAACATTTCAGGACCCCACCCCAACAAAATGGGTCAGGAACAAAACTATTATTGTTTTGTCTCCTAATGCATTGAAACAGTCACTCTGAAGATTACCCAGAATCCCTTTTACTTGTTATAACCATTAAATACCTTCAATAACAGCTATTTCTAATGACTAGAACTTTTCAACATTGCCATGTTTTTTAACTATAACAGCATTCTAAAAGATGATTAACCTGACACATCCCAGCAGTCATAACAAATGATGTAACTAAACACAGCCCCTTCTCTGTCTGGACAGATGGCACATGTTACTTTTAGGCAGGCATGAACCTTATCAATAAAATACACAGAAAATAGATGAGCTATAATCGATCAGAATACTTAGATTTCGACACATTGCTCATAATGGTGAGTTGATTTTGAACATTGTAAATAGCTTGGAAAGATGTTGCTTTTGCAAAACCTTCTGTGCTTTCTGAGCTCCTGAGATTGTGGTAAGGCGCATTGCGTCACTTCCTGTATTCTTTTGCTACGGTCTGGATTGTGGTTTGGTGTTCCAGACTCTCTCAACTTGATCTTAAATCTCTCTGCTGTGACATATCTCTGTTTCTAACACATCAGCACATTTAAAACACATACTCTGTTGCTGCGCTACACGTTTGGGAACTCCTCGTGTGTCACACAGTTTACTTATTCTAGGTGTACTAAGAGGTTGTTAACCTAGCCTAGCTTTAGCATGACTATGGCTTCCTCCCCTATCCTTCTGTTAGCTTCTCTGTCTCTGTCTAAGTCTCCCCCTCCCTCTCCTCTCTGTGTCTGATGTTTAGTTATTCCTCTGCCTCCTTTAGTGATAATGGTACATGTAATAAATAAAGCGTTTTTTGCAGTTTTGAAGGTGAGGGTGTCAGAATTGGAGGCCTGATTTCAGACCAAACAGTCTGAAAAAAAGGAAAAAGGCAAGGCTATTCTTGGGCCCCCATGTCATTCCTTCGTGCCACCCCCGCATCCCGGGTTTAAAAAATGGCATTAGACATAAAAATAGGAATGTCTTCTAATAAAAGACTTAGCATTTAATGATGTGTCCTAATTTGTTTCACATAACTGTATGTCTCACCCATCCTTGTCTCTGCACTTTCTCCCTGTTTTTCTGTCAACATATTCTGAAATCTATTGCTGGTTAAGTAGAGTAACTGAATACCTTAATTCGGATTCCAAGAATTTTCCCCCAATTAACATCGCCGCACTTTGTCACATGGTTAAGATTGATGTATAGCTCCATATTGATATGAGCAAAGAATGTGACCTGAATAAATACCGATCGAGTGGCACTGCCTACCTGACCCCACACCTCGCTGAGTTTGACCCTCTTTAACTCTTTCAGCTGAAGTCGTCTTTAGGCAGAGTAGTGGCTTCAGGCGAGGGGCTCCCTCTCCCTCTGATGTCGGTCCATCATTAATGCATGCTGTCAACTCCGTGACAACAACCGGAGGCTCCTAGAGAGATACGATCTAATCTCCCATTAAACAACTAGGCAACTTGTACAAAATCTTATCAGTGCCAAAACGTGTGTCATGACAGCCTGAGCTACAGTACCAGAGTGCGTTGGGTCTAAATGAAAGATGGCAACACTTATCCAGTCGCCTGATATTAGGCTGCAGCTAGATATTTAATAAGCCCAGAGCAGCAGAATGATGCTACACTTGTTAAGCTTTTGTGGGACATCCAGTTACTGCTACTGCCTCTGTTGACCTAATTCAATTTTCTTTTCAATTACCTGTAGTATATTACAATCACAGCCATTGTTATTGTGGTATAAATCACCCAGGCAGACCCTGTGGCTATGGCAGACAGGCACCCTGCTGGGTGATGTAGAGCTGTGTCTTGTCTGGGCCCTGTCTCCCTTAAATATATTTTAGATTAAAAGAATAGAACACAAACACTCATGGCCCACATATTAGCAGCCAAAATGTGCTGCTGGGACTCTTCATAGGCATAATTAGTGACTCAGACAGTACAGAACCAAACTGGAAGGCAGGGAGAAAAACTTTCGGGATCAAGGGCTTTTTGTTTGAGGGCTGCGTAAATAAAGATATTTTGCTGAAAACTGATGCTGTGTTCCACTTACCTAACCTTTCTTTACACCAGAACAGCCATTGACAGACTCATTGAGTTGATGGTTGGTCAACGAGTTCGGGGGCAATTGACTGGTTTGTGTTCTTCTGTCATTTTGATGTCCAACAAAAACTGGAGCATTGATTTTTTTCGAGAGGTAAGAATCATAAGCAACCGGGTCTGAAAAACACCCTTTAATCAATAGGGGTGATTTATCCAGTGCGCTTAATGTGTGAGAAGAATTAGCCCAGCTAGAATATGGCGTGAGCACCGACCAAAACTAATACAGTGAGTGGATGCTAAATGAAATGTCATGCAGGAGAACAGGCTTTTGAAAGGTCATGTGCATCAGTGGGGAAGGTGTTTTTGGGTTGTATTGACAGGTCAACGTGAGGTTAACAAGCTGAGCTGAGGTGTCTTTTGAGAAGTGCAACCAGGGTCTTGACCACATATCTAGTCACAGTTTTGAAGTTCATTCATGCACGCTGTAAGTTTGGCTGCTGGCTGATCCTCTACTTGAGTCCCAAAAAAGAAAAGATTAAAACAACAGCTAAGGAAATTGTAGTTGCTTTTTTAAATATTATTTATCCCCCATATACATACACAGGCCATTTTATTCTATACACCTGGCTAGTACTTAGTCGTTACCTTTTTGTCCTCGGAACTGCCATGATTTTTTTCTACTATAGCAACCCAGTCTCACTAAAAAATGTGAAATAGCCATGTTGGACCGTGAGGGAAACATAGTATTGTCACAATTTGGCTCCCTAATACAGTTCAGTCTGACAGTTTATTTGGCCTATTCATTTAGCTTGTAACCTGGTCACATGACTATGAAAGTTGTCCCTGTGAAAAAAACGAAAATGGCTGACATTCCACCAACTTTATGTGGAAAAGTAAACATCAAATTGCACATAACCGCAGATGCTTTATTTGATTAACATTTCTATTGAGAATGTTAATCATTTTCATCATCTTCATTCGGGGAATGTAGACGATGTTTTATTTATTAGTTTCGCCAAAGCCTTCAGGGTCTCCTCAAAAACAAAAAATAAAAAAAAATCTAAATCTCACAATCCCACCATTGATTAAACTAGTGCCACGGACACTGCTGTCTCCATAGAAGGACTGTGTTCCATTTAGTCCGTGATGATTATCCGTATTTTCAGTGGCAAATGCAACATTTTATGAAAGGGCCTTGAATTCTATACATTTTAGACAATATTTTGTTTTGTGTTTTTTTTAACCCCAATCCCAATGATTTTGAGTTTTTGTTTTGACTTTTCTGGACTGATCATTCCACTCAATTCTTCATTCCTCCCAGCCACCAGTCACCATAATTATTTTCCTTTTTTTTCTTTTTTCTTTCTCCCTTCTCTTTTTTTTTGGGGGGGGGGGGGGGGGTGATGAAATCCATTCAGCCAATATGGCAGTGCTCAAATGACGTCACATTTTTCCAGAGACAGACGGTTTTGTAGCTGGTTGGACAGGAAGAGTGCAAATTACATTAGCAACAACCGCAATACTAATGATTTTGGAATATGAGGACGTCCCAGGAGCTTAATTTCAACCTGCTTCAATGGAGAAACCCAGCATAGAGCAGCTGAAACGTTGGTTGAAATGTAGAGGGCTCAAAACGAGCGGAAAGAAAGCAGTATTAGTAGAAAGATAGGAGATGCTTTCAGGAATCTAGGTGTTATTGATGAAAGTAGTTTTAAATTAGAAAAATAGATAAATACAGTTGTGAAATCCTGTTTTCTCCAGCTAAGACTAATTGTCAAGGTGAAGTCATATCTCCCAAGCAAAGACCTTGAAAAAGTGATTCATGCTTTTATTGCTTCTCATTTAGATTACTATAAACGCTGTATGATTACTGGAGCACTTTGCATGTTGGGGTAGATAAATAATCGCTGCATCGCTTAAAAACCTTCCAGAATGCAGCAGCTCATATTTTAACAGGTAATAAAGTATATGAACAGATATCTCCAGTTCTGGCTTCCTTCTATTGGCTTCCTGTTTATTTTTGATTGATAAGGATAAGATTTTATTGCTTGCGTTTGAAGTCATACCTTCATTCACACTCCAATAAGAGCCATTCGATCAACCAACCAGTTTTTCTTTAGAGGTTTCTTGAGCCAAACTAAAATTCAGAGGTGATCAGGCCTTTGCAATTTGTGCCCATAAACTTTGGAACAGTTTAACCTTTTACATACGGATGGCTAAAACTGGTGAGACTTTAAATCTTTACTAAAGACACCTTCCTTATTCTTTGGCATTTAATTGTTGCAAAGGTTGAAGTTCTTTTAAACTGATCTTTATATATTTTCATGCTTTCTTGCTCTTATGGTTGTTTATTCCTTTGACTTAACTCATTTGTAAATGCTTTCAACATCTTTGGTTTTCGATATAAATAATTTGACTGACATCGTCTCATAATTAGGTGTGAGTCTGAACAAAATATAATTTGTCAATTCCTAAATTAATATCAGTTTAAAGGGAAGTTTTGAACTTTTGCATGAAAACATGTTTTAATGTGTAAAACAGCATAATAGCTAACAAGTTGTAAATCCTTCCAATAATTTCATATTTAGAATAAAAAAACTGGAACAAGACTCAAAATTAAGAAGAAAAGTTTACAAATTTAAAGGTATTACACATGCACAGGAATAAAATATAAATTAGCACTTTTTTCACCACTAAACAAGGATCAGTGTTAAAATGTAAAAGCATTTATTTAATCATAGTCAAATTTCTTGATTGTGGACACGGTCATGGCCAAAAAAAGATGATTCTTACTCTGATTTATTAAGTGAAATTGTGACAGCAGCAAAACTAAATTCTATTATTTCTGTGTGTTGCAGCTGCAAGTCACTGCTTTAAAAGTAATATTTTCTTTGTGTACTTAATTTATACAGTACCCTGTTTGGAACAGCACTTTATTATCAATGTATCACGTATGATATCTGTAGCTTTGTTATCATTGTATGGCATGCTCAAAACTGTTCTCCTTTAACATCAAAATCTTTCAATAAATAGTCTTTAGCCATTTTAAGTAATTTGCAATATTTTCTGCCCTGGCTGCTGCTCTGTTTACAGGTTGTCAGAAACAATGGAGCTTAATTAAAAAGAATACCGTTATCAACTTCATTAGGACTGGGACTTGAGGCAAGTCAGCTCAGGCATCTAATTTAATTAACTGACTTTTAAAAAGATGCTTAGAATCGGTGAAAACTAAATCGCTGATGATTTGTTTGGCTTCTTTTCCATTGCTTTAATAAGTGCAATACATGTAATGGGTGAAGTTGCACATATTTACTTCAAAAACAAGAAAACAAGAAATCCAACATGTGTATGTGGATTTTGTCCAAGCTTGGATAGGCTAATAGTGGCACATGCACCAGAGCCACTACCAAATGTGCTCTCGGGGGTGTTTTCATGCCTGAGGTGTTTAGTTAATTTAAAACAAATTTGGGTGCTGATGTTTACGTGCATGTCCCTTTCAAATAAATAAACTCAGATTGAAATACAAAAGAAGGTATGGTCTCACAAGGGCCTTCTAGTATGGAACCCCTTAGATACCCCCAGTACATATTAATGATGCATTGCCGAATCCTGTGCAAAAATAAATAAATAAATACATAATGTTCCCATCATTTATGTTATATTGTACTGAAACTTTCACAGTTTGTTCTCTTTTACTCCACCTTTTCATCATTTACTGTCCCGAGTTGTAGATTTTGTATGTTCAAATCCTGCCTCAGAGTTTAATGAGTAAACTTGAGATTCCTGCTACACAGATGTTCTGTTCCGGTGAGTCTGATTGGAAGAAAAGCCCCAGAAAGCTGCAAACATGTTAAATGCCTGGAGATCACCCAATACAGCCTCGTGGCTATCTTTAAAAATGAAAACAGAATTCGAACACCACCTGAAACGAAGCTTTTTATTACTTTAGAGCTTTCAAAATAAATGGATAAATTCAGCAGAGAGACACATGGACATCTGGCTGTTCTGTTTCTGCTTGCAAGCCAAGACCTTGCTTCGTTTATTTTAGCCAATTGCCTTCAGGTTAGAGGACGTGTTTCAAGTGCAGACCCCTGCAGACAAGAAAACTATGTCTTGATTTACATACAAAGCCCTGGGCAAATACGTGAACCAAAACATCCATAAAGTAGTTGTGCCTTGCAAAAAAAAAAAACATAAAATAAATAAAACACACATTGCAAAGGAATTACAAATGAATATCAAGTCAATGCCGTGAAGATTAAGTTATTTTTACACTCAGGATTCTTGCTAAACTGTTGCATAGGGAGAACAACAGCAATCTCTCTGACAGCCCAAAACAAAACAAGCATCTGTTGACAGTAATGCCCAATACATCAGAAAGCAGCAGTATCATTTTTTTGTAAAACAATCTAAACAAAAATACCCTCTAAATATTTAAGCAAAACCCAAGAAATGTTGGTAATTTAATCATGGAGTTATTGTTGATCAAAACCTTCCACATATATATATCGTTAGAATGTTGGGAAGTTGTGTTAACATAAAAAAGACAGTATCTTCTTTAAATGTAAGTCTTGACACATACTTTATTTACTGCACAGCTGGGCCATGAAGCATGTGTCACTGATATAAATATATGCATCATATCACAGGAAGGTATTCTAAAATGGAAAACTAAATCATATACAATTGACTGAAGGATTTCAGTGAGTCAGAGTCCAGAGTTGAAGGAATCCAATTTAGATCTGTGGCACCTAAACTGTAAACCACCTAAAAAGGGGGATGGCAATTTTCAACCGCAAGGTGTTAATGCAGTTCTTGTTCCAAGGAGAAAAAAAAAAAACATCAATATATTCATGGTAAAAAAAAGAAGAAGCACATTTTCCCCATTTTTTTCAACCTTACGTCAGCAACAGAGGACTTCCTCTCATTGTACAGTGATCTCTATGTGCCCTCTTTACAGCACAAATAAATATTCTATATCAAACCGATTTTAAAATTAAAACACAGTCAATCTCAGGAACCTAAAATCAAAATCAATTTCAAGTACTGTTCCTTCCTTAAGAGAAAAAGCTACCCAAAACATTTTAACCCCATCTGAAGGTAAGATTAGATTAGCCCCACATTAACCTGAAGATTAAACAAGATTAGCCAATTTTATTTTTGTCCAGCTTCATTTGACACAGCCAATTAGATCTGGTTGAAGTGAATGGGGCCGGACAGACCAGTTTGCGTTTTTCTACAGCTGTACTGTGTAGCTCCAACCAAGGTAGACCCCTGCTCTATCTTGGTAAGAGCTACGCAGCAATTTGACAGGAGATCCATGTGTCAGACAGAGAGACATTCTGGCAAAGTAAAACGTGTCTTTACGTTTATGGCCCAGCCCACAGAATCTGGAGAGTTGATAATTCAGTTGACACAGAAATGAGCTTTTAAAAGGTTTATTGAATGAATTGGTGTAGCTGGAACAGGAACTGACAGGAACGGACTCAGGAACCACTGTGGGGGAGAGAACATGGTTAGTGGCTGAGAGCAACTCAGTGAGATGTGAGAACACTGAACAAAAGCCCCTAACCTTTTCAGATGCCGGGAGGGTACTCTGGCTCTGATGATTGCTCTGGCTCTCTGTCTGTGAGATCCGTATCACTGACTAAATGAATTGTATTGAAGTTTCCCAAGTAAAAACCTAAGTAAAAACCACTGATGATGAAGGCAACTCAAATGCTGGTCTCACATTATGACAAAATAACCTTTTAAAAGATTTACATCGTGTAACACAGGGTTTCCAAAAAAACAACACCATACCAGCAACCAAACGTATTAGTGGTTGTATGATAATCCAGGGCTGCTTTGCTACACCAAGAACTGGAAAACTTTCTGTAATTGATGGAACCATGAGTTCGTCTCTACCACACAATCCTAAAGAAAATGTTAGTTTGTGACTTTCAATTCAAGCAGTCTTGGGTAATGCATCAGTTCAGGAATCTAAAACACGCAAGATAGTTCAATTCCTAATATCTCACATACATAGAACAACAGTTTTGGAGTTAACTAGTCAAAGTCCAGACTTAACTCCAACTGAGATGATGTTGCATGACCTTAAATAGGCTGTTTTGTTGTCAACTTAGATAAAAGGCACCTAAAAGCAAGCTCGGTCAATGGCACGATTTTTGGTCTTAATAGAGGCCAAGGGCACAGGCTGACAATTAAAGTAGAATTAGATGGAGATGAAACTTCATAGCAGTAGACAGGGGCTCAAGTAGAGGCTGGGTTTTTCTGGAAGGTGGTGATTGGAAAGAACTGTGCGTTGGCCCAGCAATCATATGCTGGTTCTGTAGATGAGTACTCTGCATGGCCTCTTCCTGACATACTTTTGTTTAAAAACCCTCTAACCTGGACGATTTAAAACAATTCTTCAAAAATGAGTGAGCCTAAATTGCTCCAAAGTCATGCAAAGTCCTCAGTTGCTCTTTATTCCACCAGAAGCCCAGGGATTTGAATCGCTGGGATGGTTTTTACTTGAGTAAAAGGAATCCAGGGTAATTTGCATGCTTCTATACTGTTTCCAACACGAGGAAAGGCCTTGGAAAAATGTATTAAATCAGCTAATGATGTATGAGGAAGTTTTGAAGAAAACAGTACTATACCTTGAATCCAGTGGGTGGTGGTAATAAAAAAGACAAAGACATCACCAGTTGTTCCTGTCATTACCTCAGCATGCTTGCTGTTGCCTAGCAACCATAACAACGTTAAGGATAGAGCTGTGAAGCCATAAAAATGCAGCCTGAACTTTTGGTCCATTTCGGCTTTTGCTGGAGTTTCTTGAGGAATTACTCCCATGTTAAACATGAGTAAATTATTCATTTCTAAATTTACTCTCCTGGATATTAAATACATTAAAGTCAAATAAAACAATTCTTTAGTGGTGGCACTAGGCGAGAGCACGCAACCCATGTTAGTTAACAGTTAAATTTACACACAGAGGGATGTGTGGAAAAAGGTTAGGCAGCAACAAGTGAGAGCAATCAGGTGCAGATGAGGAGCAGCTGATACCAATAAAGACAAAGAAGCTGAGAGGAGCATTAGTAACAGGGATTGAAAGGGAAAAACACAAGGCTAAATCTAACAGAAATAATAAAACATTTACAAAGAAAAAAATGAATGAACTAACAACATATTCCACAAATGTAAGAACTAAAATGGAAACAACTAGGAAACATAAAAAATAGAGATGTCTTGTTCTTGCCTGGCTGACTGAGAAGAGTCTCTCACTCTACAATCAAGATAATCTGCTGCACCTGTGATCCTCCTCTAGGCACCAGCATAATCATTTTTGTGACGTCCCCCTGTGCCTGACAGCTGATAGGAAAAAAATGTTTCGACTACCATAACTATTAAGTAGAAACTTGCATGACAATGAGTGTCTTTTTTTTCCTTTTTGAGAATAAACATATTTGCAAAAATGCTACAAATGAAAACTTTGCATATTGTTCAAGTAGACCATGTTGATCATATTTGATCTTTTTTCATCTTGTTCACTGGTGTGTTTATCAATAAAATCTTGTAAGGATTAATTCTGCCTAAAATGTTGCTTTGTATTTCTAATTCTATATCTTTTATTACGTTTTTATTAGTACTCCACAGTTTTTATATTATGGAAATTCAGCTTATCCATGGAAAAATGACTTATACCACTTGACTGAAACTTTTAAGATGGTGTTATAACAGCACAAACAAATAAAAGAAAGTCCAGGCAGAAATTTGCTCCAAAAAGGCCTTAGACCTTGATGGGTTAATAGTTAAACAAAGCCACAAAACTTTATTGATTAACAAAAATGAGTCTACTGAAAGACTCCCCAAAATAAAATTAAATGATAAAAAAACCTTTTTTGTAGCCGTTTAACGCTGCCAAGGACCATTATGGTGCTGGAGTCCATCCGAACAATCAAAGAATGAGAGGCCAGACACATCCTGTACAGATAACCAGTCCATCACAGGCCCAAAAAAAAACCACAAGCTATGTTTTCACAGGAGATGGCCTTCAAGTCTGAATCCTTTTGGAGACACAGCATACTAAAATTGGCAAAACTCCCTCTAATAACTCGGCAATCTGACTCAGCCTCTAATATCCCCAAGGCAGACTGAGGAAAAAGTGCAGTGGTTGTTGCCACCCTGACAATTACGCCTATTGCAGGGAGAATAATAGCAGGCTTAAAGAGGACTAGACTTTCAACAGATTGAAGGCCTGATTATTGGTGTTGCTTCTGGAGTTATAACAAGAAAAAAAGTCAGACTGCAGTCAGCTAAGGCCAAATTAAATAGAAAACAAAGAGGCCCATCTAATCAACACAATTGGCTTGCTCAACATTAAATTGGGTTTACCCTTCCAGTTGTTTTTCAGCCCTTCAGCTTGATAATGTTTACATTGCTGTTAAAATGGAAAGGTAAAAAATTAGATATATAATGAATTATTGAAATAATGGATTGTGTGTGTTTTGTTGGACTGCAGTCTCAGTGCTCTCTAACAGATCCAAGTTACGGTTTGACAGTTTTGAGCCAAAACGAGCAAAGAGGAATCTGCAAAAGTTTGGGGCACTGAGAGAGATTTTCCTGATCAGATAACTTTAACTGAAGTCTTAGACTTTAATTAGCTTGTTGGGGCTGTGGCTTTTACACGGTTCTCATTAGGAAAGGGCAGGTTATGCAAATTCCACTGCTTTGTGAACACTGTGACTCCTTTGTTCCAGCAATCTGCATCCAGGAGCAGATTAGCAGCTGCTTAGCATTTTAAGAATTGCAATGACCAATACCCACAGAGCAAGAGAAAGCTAATAGAAAATAGTTTCCAGAGAGCGGTTTTTCTGAGTTTGTAATTAATTCCAAAAGAACTTCTCACTGTATGATAGAAAGGGAAATCATGTCTCATTTTTCTCCCTTTTTGACTGCAAAAGACCTTCAGAATATTCTGAATCACTCTTTTTTTGCAGCAGCAGCTCCTACAGCAGTATGACCTTCTTGGAAAAATTATCTGAAAAAATTGTTGAATATAAAAAGAACGCTTTGACCACACTTATAAGCGGTAATGTTAGGGGTAGGAAAGTTGCATTTTAAAAAAAAAAAGAGAATGCTTCCAAGGTTGTGGATGAATCTGGCTTTCAGCATGTGTTGCAGAGAGTGGCAATGTGAACATTTAGGGTCGATCAAGAAAGAATAAATTAAATAAAAAAACGGTAAGTTCCAGATGCAACATCCCTCCGTTTATTAAAGAACCCGAACATGGAAAGAATGCTTAAAATAATCTGCAACGGGAAAATACAGTCTCAAGACTTTAAACTCAAGATTACTTTAAAAGAGCAGAGCCAAAAAGGAGCTGATGAATCTTCTGGAATTCAAGGTTTTTGCATGAAGTCAAAAATGTATTTTTTATTTCCAATACATGATTTTACCAGCAAAAAAAATCAATAAATAATAATAATAATAAAAACTTACCTAAATAAAATTCTTGGCAGCACTGTCAGAAGATTCAATTGTTTAACAGGATGCATATTTGAGTGATATAAGGGTGAATTTTACAACAAAGTTGCAGCACAATTTGAAACACTGATCATGATACTTATCTTTACAGAGGGTGATATAAGTTTGTCTGACCAGCTTGGTTTTTGAAATTGCCATATATCTCAATCCTACAGAAAATTTGTTTGATAATCAAAATTAAGTTTGATTATCAGGGCAGGTACAGGGGACAGAACAGTTTAAACAACTGAACAAATTCTGCTCAGAGAAGTGTTTAAACACCCAGCCATATTTTTGCTAGGAGCTTAATAGTAGCTAGACAAGATGCAACCTGCTAAGAGACAGTTATCTAAATAAACTTGAGAGTGTATTTGTATATGTTAGCCTGTATGTATATTTTTGTAACTGTGTGAATCTCAGAAAATCCACAGTAAATGCAAACTTGGGAACACAATTTAGTCTTTATAAAACATTTTAGTTCTGTCATGGAATCATTCCACTTTGGACAAAGAAAAGCCCAAATGCATCATTATAGGGCTAAAAGGAAGGATTTTCATATACCGAATTTGAACATCTAACTGGAACTACGCCTTGTCCAGAAATTATATATTTTTTTGTGTTTGACAGATCATCCTGAAATTATCTTTCAAATGGTATTCAACTTCTTTGTTCATTTTTGCGTTAGGTCTATCAAAATGAACAATGCTATAAAAACTGGCAGTTAACCCCACTGCATCATTTTGTGTATAAATCTATATTTATTTTATACTCAGTGATAGAAGAGACCCACTTGACATTAACAGAGATGGATGCAGTGAAACCAGACTGGACTCAACTGGGTTGAAAGACAAATGAGTAGCTGAATCATCTGTATGGTACTTCACGTCATTCTTGTCCGTAAAAACTCGTGAGCTACGCTCCCATGGAGCAGCCACCGCAGCTTCAGTCCATCAGCGCTGAATGTTATGGATGTGTCCGGGCCGGTCTCCGTATGTGCAAGGAGAATTAAGTTTGTTAAGAAAACGCCACATATGCAGTTTCACTGTATTAGTTTGTCCTTAGCAGAGCAGGGGACGACTGAGATGGGCATTGCTGTGTGTCTGCTGACATATAAGTCTCCCAGCAGTGGAGGAAACCCTTTTGTCAACTCAATACAGCTGCACAACCCGCCCTCCTTCCAGAACAAATAAGATTGGAGTTAAAAATAAAAATAAAAAATAAACACATTATTAGTGTTGACATGTTTATCTCCTCTCTGACTTATTTCACAACAAATTTGTATCAAGAAATCCTGAAGTAGTTGTGTACACTGTTGCCAGAGGGTGGATGCTGCTGGAGAGCTGTAAGCCCTGTAGCCATATTCTGCCTATCACCCTGTTAAGTGGTACTCTTATTCCAATAAGAATCTGGCGAGAAGCTCCATTCTATGAATGTCCTTAGGACAGGAAGCATGGTATGAAGAAAAACTGATGTAGATTTGCAAAAGAAAAAGAACAACAAAAAACAGCATGCAGTGTTTCTTTGGAAAGGTAAGAATTAGTGATTTCCATATATGCAAACATCATACTTTGCACTCTTTTTACAGCTTCATCAACTGACTAAAGAGTAGCTTTTTGCTGATTCATATGTCACTTGTCTTTTTATACTTGCTGTTCAGTCGGTAACAACAATACCTTTGGGTTGACATCAATCCCTTTAAATGTACCTTGATAGTAGAGGGGTAGGGGTAGCTTGCTGGTATGTTATCGATAAAGTAGAAGTGGCCTGGTTGTGTAAGCTCTCCTGGAGCCTGGTTGGGTATTTTCACAGGCCATCAGTTGTGGAGGAGGGGCATGTTATTGGCAGAAGAGGGTTGCAGCCTTGTGGTTGGGTTGTATTTACTTTTCTTTTTAGGGGATTTGGGGAGGAGTGCATTGGATTGCCTGTGGGATGGTAGCGGGGGTGAAAGGGGGTATGGAAGATAGATTGATCAACCCGCTGGGTCTTGGCCCACATCTGGGTCTTGGTCCACACTGTTTCTCAGCTGCTGTGGTTTTTTGTCCACATGTGTGGCTTTGGAAGCTAGCTCACTGGCTTGGTGGTAGTCAAGATGCAACACATCATTCCCTGATCTAAATAAATTCATCAACAGATAGGACACCAAATTATTGTTATGTATCAGACTTGAAAGGATTAAAACACCATTTCTAAGCCTTTCAGACTTTAGTAATCCACAGTAAGAGTCATTATACGCAAATGGAGAACATGACATTGGTTGTTTTTTGCTTTCTCTTAACAGATCTTTGTGACAACACAATAATTACAATCTCTGTGCAGAACACCACATAGAAACATTAAAAAACTGCATAATTTCCCCGCCTGCCACAAAGTCCTCCCAGGTCAAGTCTAGCAGCGGTTTGTAGCTGCCACATCTGTTCACTAAACAGAGTGGATATTTAAAAAATGTGTAAAAATGGACACTTGTGGTAGTTAAAAACCGTAACCTGCAAGCTGCCATTTTTACTGCTGATATCTTCTATGGTTTTTAAACCGGTGGGCCTCCGGTATGCTTTGCGATCACACGTTAATTTCTATTGATCGCAGTCATGCTGTGCATGTGCTGGGAGGATTCTGTTTTCTCCTGTGTACACGGCAATGGAGCCCCAGAGGTTTTCAAAACGCTTGACTCAATTTTCATATCGTACAGTTGTCAGAGAAAACGAGAACCGCCATTGTGGTTCACACAAACAGTAGGAACGCAATAAAACTGAAAATAGTGTTTACCAAATAATATTGCTGTGTTCACAGGGCCTAAATGTGCTTCAGCAACTCATATAGTAGGTCACATAGGAACCCAGAACAACATCTAAAGCACTGGATACCTTACTTAGGTTAAGGTCCCTGTACATAATTAATGAGTTCCAAAGCCAAAACTACCGCTGATCAAACAGAACACAAATGACCTGTCTCACATTTCCTGCATAAAAACCTTGATTATATTTTCTAGCATAGACGTTTTAGAGAAAATTCTATGCACTGAAAAAGACAAACTTTTTAGAAGGTGTGTGTCCCGTTAGAGCTCATTACTAACAAAGCTTTTCAGTCAAACATAGCAGTGGTGGTGTGATAGCCTTTGGCTGCTTCCTGCTTTACGACACTGATAATTTGCCATAATTGATGGAACGGTGAAATTGCTCTGCCTTCAGTTTGTGATCTTAAGCTCAAGCACAATTCTACCTCTGAGTGGTCTAAAAAACAAAATGAAGGTTTTTGGGTAGGCTATCAGATTTGACTGCGGTGACACAACTTGAATGTCCCCAACTTTTCCTCAAAACCCCTCCAGTTTTGTTGAAATAAAATAATTATTTCAAGAAAACTGGGTAAACAATTTCCTGTAAGTGTTTTAAAAGACTCTTTATCAGTTATCACAAGCATGGTACAACAATTTGGGTTTGATGACAACGGTTTCATGCAGGTTCGTTTGGGTAGCGTTTTTCTCTTGTTCAATAAAGAAATCATTTGTAAAGGGGCTTTTTTTGTATTTTTGTATTTCGTTTTATCTGTGCCTGACACAAACAGTGCAGAGGCAATAGAAGTTCACTCTTCATATAGATTGCTGCATTTCCCACCCTGTCTCAACACTCCAGGTGAGGAACAGCCTGCGAAAGACTATGCATGGCATCAGCTCCAGGCTCCTGAGAATCAGTTATGTGGCATCATCATCTTCAATATCAGTCTGAAACAGGGGAGAGTACCACAGCTGTGGAAGACGTCCTGTGTGGTACCAGTGCCTAAGACTGAAAAACCCCAAGGACCTCAACAGTTAAAGTCCAGTAGCACTAACATCACATATGACCCTCAAGAGGTTGGTCCTCGACCATCTGCGCCCCCTGGTAAGGTCTTCTTTGGAACCACTGCAGTTTGCCTACCAGCCTGGCATCGGGGTGGATGACGTGTGCATCTACCTGCTACAATGGGCTTTGGCCCACCTGGAGAAAACTTTGAGCACAGTGAGAGTCATGTTCTTTGATTCCCCCCCCCCCCCCCCCCAACACTTTCAACATCATACAACCACGACTTCTGAAAGACAAGCTTGAGTGATCTGGAATGGCCAACCACCTTTTCCATTGGAAATTGGATTACCTCACTGGTTGATCGCAGTCTGTTAGGCACGGAGCTGTGTCTGTGACAGGTTGGTCTGCAGTAAAATGGTAAATTATCTGTACATGTATAGCACTTTATCAAGTCCTGAGGATGCCAAAGTGCTCTACACTACATTCAGTCATTCACCCACACATTCACACACTGTTGGTGGTAAGCTACAGCTACCCTCGGGAAGATTGACAGAAGCGTGGCTGCCATACATAGGCGTCACCAGGCCCTCTGATCACTGCCAGCAGGCAAAGTGGATGAAGTGTCTTGCCCAAACGGGAAGGTAGAAGAAAAAAGAAGAGAAAAAGATGAGACAACATGCTAAAAGGGAGAAAATGGGAAAACATAGAGAAGAGAAAAAGAAGAGAGCAGGATAGCATCCTCGGAGTCTGCTTCTACACCTGCAAAGGGAGATATAAAAAGAACAGCAAAACAAACCGATAAAGTATTACACACACAAACAACCAGTGACTTAATACCATCATTGAAAACTAAACAGTATTATTTAATACAACCTGTATAATGTGACAGCTAATGAAAGTAGTTTTCTGTATAGAAATGAATCTGTAAGCCCCTGAATTCAAGCACCTGTAGGTGTTTGTGAGAGTGCACTTGTGTATGTAAGGTTTATCCATAAGAAAAATGCTCAGTAGTGGTTATGAGGAGCCAAAGACCACCCCCCAGAGTGCTTGGGCTGACACCTGGTAAACCAGAACCCCAGACGCCCGAAAGGAATCCCAGAGCAAAGGTGCCCAAAAGGGACCAACACAGGGAAAACTGCCTCCCAAACCGCAGGGAAGAGCAGAGAGGAGCCCCAGGAAAACCCCAACAGCCACAGTGTTGAAGCCCTCAGGAGCTTTGGCTCTGTGGCTGTTGTTAACTTTGAATATTGCATTTTTATCTGCAGTAAACAGTGTATGTTTCTGCAATAAACACATACTGTAATACAAAAATCTAAACGTTTTCTTTTTTCTCTAGCCTTTCTGATAAATTCTCTTTCTGTTGCTTTAGAATGTGACTTTAAATCAGGCTGTTCTTCATTTCTGATCTAGTGTATAACTATACGTTGTTGCCACTGTCATGCCCAAATTACCCCATTGTGGGACAATAAAGGTATTTCTTAACTTAACTCTACATTTATAAATGGCTACCAGACAGATTTTTTTCCTCTGGGGATCCTAACTGTCCATACAAACTTTAGTAATGGCAGTTATTTGTTAAGACACTTCAGTTTGGTACAAAGCCATCAGTCAAGTGATTACCAATACTGAGGTGAGAAGATCAGTCATTTGATTAAATTGGCTTTGATTCGGTTTTCACTGTGGTGTTTTGTGAGCAGAACTCAGTGTGTTGACATCTTGATGAGAGCTCTCAGCTGTTCGTTATCAACCCTGACCTTCAAGCCATGCGGGCGCCTCACACGGCGGCGGTGCTCAGCACACTGAGCAGCGTCTCACTCTCAGCACTGTCTGGGGCCATATTGGAAACCGATGTAGAGCCCACTAATGAATGAAGTTTGAGATTTGAGCCTAACATATGTAGTGTGTGTGGAGTTTGTGATTGAGAGAGGATTTACAATTAATGGTACAGCAGAGGGGGATCAATTGCAATTAGGTGTCTGTAACACACTGTGGCTGATAAGCATCCCTGCCATCGATCAATGTGCCAACACTACGCTCTTGTGAACCCAAGGCGCTCTCTGTGTCTTTTCGCAGCAACCATAATTGACCCTGCAGGGTCAATGAACATAGTACATAATTTGTCATATTGCCAGGTTGGATTTTTTATTTATTTTTTACATGAAATAAAAACAACAGTCTTTGCATTTGCAGCTGTATCTAATATTGAGAAACCCACAAACTCACAGATGCCATTGTGGCAACAAGGTAACCTCTTGCAGTGCCTCAGTACTGCTCAGGTACCCCAAAATGTCCTTTTGTGGTGGGATTAGGTTTAAAATATTCAGTCTGATCCTCTTCTAATGTGGTTAGATAATTGGAAGATATATTATTTTTCCCCCATCTCTCTGTAAAACATAAAAACATTTTTCATGTTTGTTTATTTTCTCAGGGCAGAACAAACAGTGAGGGTTTTACGTCTCTGTAGAAAATCTGTATTTGCCGTGGCTTAAATCTCAGAGCTTTGATCAGTCTGTTCATTTGATGTTGCATGGTGTTGCTGTGTGTAGATGTGCAGATACAGTAGCTGTACAGCATTTCTTTGTATTATTTTTTTTTATTTACCGATAACTGAAAAGGTTAAGCAAAATGTCATATATTTGATCTAATGGCTTTTAGATTTGGCCCTATGAAGGATATCATACAGTTACAGTTTGAAAACTAAAAGCTAAATATTGCAAAAATGCATATAAACCTTTGAAAATTTTTGAAGATATAACCATAAACATTTACATACACATTTTTTTTCATGTTTTGTTACATTACAATCCTAAATGCTATTGTATTTGATTGGAATTCTAGTGCATAGTTGTGGAGTGCATAAAAATTATACATTATTTTAATCTTAATTATTTATTTATCTATTTGTAGAAAACAAAAACAATGTAAAAAAAAATCGCGCATTGGTATTCAGTCCCACTGACACATCCAATGCTGTTGCAGCTGCAAGTTTCAGAGGTTTGGCTCAACCAGCTTTGCAAGTCTAATGAAATGTTTATCCAAGTTTCTAAAATAACTCAATTGATTGGAGATGAACATGTGTGAACATAAATGTTCAAGTCTTGTCACAGAATCTCAATTGGCCTTTTTACACGTAAACATGCCACAATTTGATTCATTCCAAAGTAATTTAACTCTATGTTCAAGGTTGTTGAGCCTTTTAGTCTTCCTCGGCTTGAATAGCCTTTCCTACAGCGGTGCTCTTTCCCTTTCCATAAATTCTGATCAGCTTGCTTGTTCCTGCATAAGAGTATCCCCGCAGCAAGATACCATCATTTATGTGAAGATGGTATTTTCATGGTGATGTGCAGTGTTAGCATGGCATTCCACGCATGGCTTTTTGCAGCTAAACCAGAGTTTATTTTTTTCAGTCCAGTCTTGGTCTCGTCTGACCAGAACGGGCTTCCTCTGCATGGAAAAGCTGCAAAAAATGACTTCATATATATAATATAATCAGCAACGCCCTTCATCTCACTACTAGTTGTGGAGGTCTGAAGTCTTTCTGCAAGGAGTTTGCATGTTGTCCTTGTCCATGTGTGGGTTCTGTCCAGGTACGCCGGGTTCCTCCCACAGTCCCAAAACATGAACAATATACATTACGTGACGATGACTATGAGGTTCCTTTCTGAAGAATCGTATGTCCTTCAGGATTTGCAGAAAGAGAATGCAGATCTTCTATAAGTCTGTTGTAGAGAGTGTGATCTCCTCTGCCATCATCTGTTCAGGTAGGAGAGAAACTGACTAAAAGAAGTTAAGGAAGCTTCTGCAACAGCCCCTTGTCATGGATAAGCGGGTAAATACCATGGATAGATGATTAATAGTTAACTTTATGGTTGTTTTCATTTTCTCTTAAATGTGTTTTTTAAATGTATGTTTTATTCTATTTCCTTTTAGCTCTAATTTTTTCTTGTTGTTTTTACAATCATTTTATTATTGCTGTCTGGTTGATTCTTGCACTGTACAACACTTTGTTACCTGTCAAGGGGTTTTAAAAGTATCTTATAAACACAATTGGATTGGACTGAGTGAAAGAATTGTTAATAGGTTCTCACACCTGAGCTCTGGATCGCTGCAGCTCCTCTAGAGCTACAATGGGCCTAGACCTTCCTGTCCTGCCAGTTTAGCTAGATGGTCAGGTTTTAATACAAATGCAGTTCAGGCACACAGCATCCATTTTCAGATTGATTGAACTGCGCTTTGTGAGGTGATGAAAGCCTGGTCGAACAAATGTTATTTTATTCTATTTCTACTATAACGTTCTCTACAACTTTGTCCCTGAACTTTTTGGTGTGTTCCTTAGTCTTCACGATGCCGGTAGTTCACTCTGATTCTTTAACAAACTTCTGAGGCTTTCACAGAACAGCTTTATCAGTAGCTAGACTAAATTATACACAGGTTGAGTTGATTTCCTAATTTAGTGCCTTCTCAGAGTGTTCGTTGCACTGACATTTTTTTGGGCAGGATTTGAGAGTAAATATTGCTGAAAGCAAAAAGCATTTTTTTTGTGTGATGGGCACTGATATGAAAAACATCTGCGCTTTTGCAAGTGGTAATTGCTCCAAGAAGGAGAACTAGAATCAGCAGAACATGTATAATGGTCTGACAAGTTAGAGCAGTCTTAATATAAAAAAAAACAACATTTAGTATTAAATAGGTTTGTTTAGTTCTGCTCATATGATATGCCACCATTTTTAATTGTTTTATTGACCCATAGCAACAAGCTACAAGCTTGTGCCCATTACTGTCTATGGAACAAAGGACTATAAACAGAACAGAAGTTTCAAAGCAATTTTGCTGGAAAAGTAAGTAATTTAATTTCTGTATTGTTCATACTTTGGCAAGTCTGAAAAAGGAATGAATGTAGGATATGAAAAATGAGCATTTTCTAGATTTTATCCCCCTGCCATGGTCCTCACTAAGCACGGGAAGACTTTACTCCCCCAACTCGGAGCACGGCTTCATTATGAAACTTTGTCGGAGTTTAGTTACCACTAATGGAAATAGCTTTTGCTCAAACACAATCATAGATTTAATAATTCAATTAAGAGGGAGGATTTAAAAATGAATTTAAGACTGGCTCTAATTTCACTTTGCACACTTTTTAGTGATGCCAATCAGTGCAGGAGTCTAGCTGAGGCAGCACCAGTTCCACAGGGATACTGGCCCGTACAAGGCTTCTGAGAAATGGGAGGAGGATATTTTAAGAAGGAGGAAAAACGGCATTCTAGAGCAAGTTTAGGAGCACAGAAGAGAGGGAGGAAAAGAGAGCAAGCAGCTGCAGATAAGTGAAGTCTGAAGCTACAGATGATAAATGTCATCATTTATCATTACATGTACTCAAATATTTTATCATGTTAATGATGTTAAACAACTGAGGACACAGGAACTCTTAACTCTGTCAGTAGTATTTGATTCAGTCGGTTAAAAATACTCATGTCGTATTTGTTTTGGAGATTCTAATTATAAATTTCACCTTTGAAGTTAGCAGTGAAATTAAAGTGAACGTTGCTCCAGTCCAGAAAGTGTCTTAATCTTCTGCTACATTCTCTCTGCTTTTTTGCTTTACTTTTGTGCATCTGCATTTGGGTATTTATCCTTATCTTTCCTTTATTATAAAACCTTTATCAATAGTTGATTTGTTTTTTGTTTTTACCATAGAAGCTTTCAGGCATTTGTTCCCTTGTGTGCATAAGTGATCTTATGTTGAATTTTAACTGTCTGTGGACTAAGATTCAGTTTAGAATGCAGGTTGTTGTCCTCAATTTGAAAAAAAAAAAAATACTATAATAGAATTTGGCATGAACAGAAGCAGCTTTGTGTTAATAAAAACCCAAAGTTGAGCTTGAAGTTACCTTGCCAAGCAACTAATCCTGTTTAAAAATTCAGAAATATATAATGACAAAATAACAAAACAAAAATAAACTCTTCAAAAGCAAGGAGAAAAAAACAACACATACAACAATATCATGAAGAAAAGAGGAAACCCAAGCATGTATTACAGACTCACAAGGTAAACAGTACAGAGTAGATTATAAGTACACTTAAATTTTTTTTTTTACAGTTGTATCTTCAAGTGGACCTTTCCACATGTCTTCTCCCTCCCTCTCAGCCCCCTTCCTGTCAGACTACTTTCATTAAGGATACTAGTGCCACACACATAACAAAAAATACCAAACTTTCAAGAAACAAATTGGTATGGTTTAACAAATTCTGTTTGAGTTTCACTCCTTAAGCTTGCTTTATGCTTAACGTATCAGCAAGGTCTGCGTGGCCAAAAGTTTCCACTCCATGCACATGGGAAAATTGATAAATACACAGATAATCCCATGTGAAAAACATAACAGATGAGTAAGCGCTCCTTCTGGCCGGAGGTTCATAAATATAGACATATTTGTGATTCGGCCCATAAAGATCACCTTGATCAACAAAGAGTTGATTCCTGGACAGAAATCGCTGTCAATCTTAGGCTTGAAAGGTCAGAATAGCTTTACACCATAACCAGTTTGCCATGGCAGTTGATGATACCACCACCCCAGAATTTTCTATAAGGAAGCCTTAAAGGTACAGGGTGCAACTAATTTGGTTATTATAGCAAAAATCAAGTGTTGCTTATATAAATACATATTCTAATAACAACCACATCAAAAATGAAAGCGTTCTCATAGCGTAGAATGAGTAGTTTATAAATACATCCGATGAAAGACGCCATGTTGCATCACCATTTTTGACTACAGTAGCTGAAAGGGGACCATCTTGTTATCCTTATGCATTAGCATAAGCTGTATACCGTAGCTGTATGTGAAGAGGTGTTGTCGGTGGAGGAGGAGACGACTGTAGATCACTGTAGGTCATTCTACTTGCCTCTTTCTGTTCAAATGGAGGACAATCTATGCTGTTTAATTGCTCAGTGAGAGGGAAGAAAAGAAAAATAATTACTAATCGGAAGAAAACTAGCATCTATATCAGCGTAGCTGTTACCAGGTGGAGTGGAGACAATTAAGGCCCGTTTACACTACACTTTTTTAACCAAGCCGAGACCGAGCTAGACATAACCGGACCGCGCTAAATGCAGACCAGTTCCTGAGTAGGTCTCGGACTGTTTTTTTTTATCCCGGTTATCTGATAACGAAGAGCGCATGAGCAAACCGCATCATCCCAGTCAGCTGTCCGCGTTTTTTCCTGTGTGTCTGGCT
Organism: Fundulus heteroclitus; assembly: GCF_011125445.2. Lineage (NCBI taxonomy): Eukaryota > Metazoa > Chordata > Actinopteri > Cyprinodontiformes > Fundulidae > Fundulus > Fundulus heteroclitus. The sequence continues at coordinate 43,771 of NW_023396567.1, forward strand.
GCTGCACGTCCCGTTTAACACTCCATTCAGACAAACACCGAAATATGACAATATCAAGCATAACATCCTGAATGTTATGGGCGCCGCCGTTTTGTTTTGCTTGGTTCCGCCTTCAATCCCAGAGAGCAGCTCGCCACTAGGAGGCGAGGAAACCAAGGAACTGAGATAAGCTTGGTGTGTAAACGGTCGGCTCGGCTTGGTTAACTGATCCAAGCTCGGACTGGTCTTGGCATGTATCGGTTTAACAAGGGTAGTGTAAATGGGGCTTTAATGAGGGAGCAGGGATTCAAAACAGATGTGGAGGTTGCAGGCTTTCTGCTGAACAGGTAAGCTAATTAAATATAACAGTGAGGTTTATTTTGCCGTTATGTTAGAAACAGGGCAGTGTAGTCCTCCAACTCCTCTGTCCTCCTGGCAGAGATGGCTAGTATCTTCTTCTTTGTCTCTTTTTCCCTCTCACTTTATCAGATGATCTCTGAGTCTGTAGGTCACCAAAAACCATTTTACACAGCTATTAGCAGTAGCTTGGTGCCAAATACATGGAGGACATATTCAATGACACATTCATAACACTCTGTGGCTTCTGTAATAGTTTTTACATGTGTACCGGCTAGGTCTTTTGTAATTCATTTGGCATACCACTGGATGGGACTAAATCTCACTGGAGCTTTAGCAATATTACAAAATTATACCACCCGATCCTTTCATCATAATCGTTGTGGACAAAATCTTCCTTAGTCTTTGTTGTACTGTGATTCATAGTTACCTCTGTTCTCCAGTTAAAACTGCTCATTGGTCTATACAAACTACTGCTCATAATGAAGTTACTGAAACCCACTTGACATTTAAGGCAATAAATCATTGAATATGTAGCAAAAACCTGATATTTATGGGTATTGGCCTTTAAATAATTTACAATAAAACACAAAATACCAATAACTGCAGTATTCAAATATAATATAGAGCCACTAACCCAAGTATTTAGAAATGTGAATGCATACAATTACCACTGGCTTCAAAATAAGTCAATAAACATTTTAGGCTAAAATTACAAAGAAATAAACCAGTCAGGCAACCAGTTAGTCTATTACTATTTTTTTAACATACAAATATTGTTCAAATGCAGCAGTATGTAACCTAAATTAAGGTTATGGTTAAAACTGAAAAGCTGAATTTACCCTTCAGGCTTAGAATTATACTTAGAACAAATTAATTTTACTTGCATGCTCACTCTTCATATTATTCATTATATATTCACTGGATAGAATCTATACCACTGTGCTGAAAACTTTCCACCCTGAGAACACAATTACAAGATCATTACCTTGAGCTGCTCTTATATGACTTTTCAACTTCGTATTCATTCTACTGACTTTTTATTTTCAAAGTTTTCCAGCCGATTTGAAGCATTTAAGCACAGAATAATTTTTTTGTGCACTTTACTTTTGCTAAGCAGACCTTTTTAAAAGAGAGTCTTTTTTATTTGTTTTTTTTTTAAAGCTCGGTATAGAGAGACAGTGTGAAACTATGCATCGACACCTAAGTTTAGGGGGAAAAGCTTCGTGACTGCTTTTTTTTTGTTTGTCTAAATGCCAAGAGGATTACAAAATAACAGGATTCATGTCTTTAGTCTTATAATAAAAGAAACAAGACTCATTCTAAAAGGATTAATACCTTATTGTTTCAGGAGCTGCTTTGCATATGTGAAGATTGTCTCACTCACCCATTAAACCGTTCCACATTTTGTTACATTGAAACCATAAACTTTAATGTGTTTTAAAGGGATTTTATGTCATGACAAAGTAGTGCCTTATTCTAAAGTAGAGAGTAAAAGTTCAACCTTCACATTAAAAAGCTAACCACCTTCATCCACCAGTCATGTTGTTTGAGTTTTTAAAATGTTTTCTGCAAGGGGGTTTGAGACAAACCCACCTCGCAACCTCACACCGGCATATCTAGCTGAACTTTTTGAAATATACACACTGTTCTCTATACTTTGGTCCTCTTTTGGCTTTCTTCTCCCGACAGCTTGAGCCCATCTGCCCACTGTGGGACTAAGACCTTTTAGCTGCTCTGCCTCCCTACTTTGGAGAGCACACCCTCTGGACATTCGTACATCAACATCTCTGAACACATTCAAATCACGTCTCCAAACCCACCTGTTCATGTGGCTTTGACCACATGATCCTTATCTCCTTCCTACTGACACAGCACCTTCTGCATGCTTTTGTATATTGTGTATTTGTGTATTGCTTTACGGTTTTATGACATTTAATCTCGACTGTTTTGTTTTTGTTGGATTGTTTTGTGGCTTATATTCTTGAATTGCGTTAGTAATCATGTGACCTAAAGAGCTATTGAACATACCTATAAATATAAGGTATTATCAATATTATTATTTTTTTTAAACGTTGACTTTCCTCTTGCATTTCTTCAATGTAAAGCCAGACCTGTGGAGTTCACAACTAATAGTTTTTTTTCTGAATAAATCTGAGCCAGCTTGCCAATTTAGATGGAAGTCTATTGGTAGGTTTACAGTTGTGCAATATTCTTTCCATTTTAAGATGATGGATATAGCAGTGCTCTTTAGATTTTGAAAACTTGAGATATTGTTGTATAACTTAACTGAACTTTAGACTTAACTGAACTTTAGCAATGGGTTCTAACGACCCGGGAGAGTGCTGGTCATCAAATTGCATTTTGATGACCACTCCAACTACAGGTTCCTCAAGTATGAGCCACCAGAATTGACAAAGACTGTAGCATGTCTCGAAACGTTTGTCAAAAAAACTGAGCGAAGGTCCGGTCGTCTCTGATTTAAGCCTCTTTGCTGATGTTCCTAGTCTGCGAGTAAACACATCACATGCACAAGCTTTATGTCAATGTAATGCAATCTTAGTTCCACAATCCCATCGATATGCTCAAAACTGATGATTTCCTGCCAAAATTTCTTTCTTCGAATGAAATGTATTCATAGATAACGTTTTCTGTACCAATCACTGTAAAACACTGTTTAATGCTCATTAAAGTTGTTTGACAAAGCGTAATGGCTCACTCTTGAAATTTTATTGCTCTTTCATGGTGCACATTACTGGACAGCAGTTAAACCTCGCTCATTGCTTCCGATTATTTTTCCACATGAGCGACATGATCCTTTTGCAGCAGGATCTATATATGTGTTATCGTTCTTTGTCATCTTTGGATTGGTGCATGGAAGTGAGACGCATTGTGTGTTTATATTCTCATCACTATGAAATAGTGAGAGACAGAGCAACTACAATTTTTCCTGCCATCTGGGACGCTCATTCTTTGTAATATATGATGTAACAGTTGCACAAGGTGCATCAATAAAATATTAAACAAATCTTAAAGTCAACAGCCTGTGAAGCACTTGAACATATTAATAACTTGAGTGAGTCTTGATTTGTGAAATTTTTACTTTTTTACTGATGAAGCAGAAATACAGTAGCTCAGAATGGTGGAATCAGGTAAAATAAGTTTCATTTGGCATTCTGCAACCTTCAAGAGACAAGCCTTTCTGTAGTAGAGACAGAAGCTCTGACAAGATCAGCTCAGCTGATTATGAGGCGTAGACCAAAGAGGCCGTGCTGAGATCCAAGAGAAAGTTAGAGAAAGAAGAGATTTGTGAAGTCAATCCTCACCACCCTGTTAGCTGCAGATATGCTGTTTGATAAGGCCTTCTGGATCAATGCGCTGATGGACACAGTGACAGAAGAAGGGTTGTTATGTACTCCCAACCACCCACTAGGATCTGCCAATGGGATCTTATTTTAGAGAGTAATACCACCACATTGAGCCTAGATTGACCTAATAAGCACTTCAGTAATGATGTTCCCTTGAACCTCGGACTGATAAAATACCATGCTGTGTAAAGTTTACAGTTTCACTACACTGTCAGTGAAGATAAACTCTTCCAATTACTGTGTATTACCTAAAACACATCCTAGTTATATGCCAGGGCAGGGAAATGTTATACATATTTGCCTTGAGTTTTATGCAATTTATAGTTAACTCTTTATCACAAAGCTGTAAAAAGGTATTTGCCTCTTCACAGATTGCTTAGCTTTTTTGTAACACTAATGCTACAGATCAGTTAATTTCCAGGTCAGAAAAAAATAACTGGAGTAAATGCAAAAGTCAGTTTTCAAATGATGATTTAACACCCACACCTGATTACTGTCCAACCTGTAGAATAAATTAATCATCAAAATTAATTTTCTCACGCTGCTGAGTTCTTCTACTGTTCTCCAATTTGTATTGTTTGTTTTTATTTCAACGTTCAACTTTTTGTTCTCTCTGTCGTTTTTCTCCTCATAGTAGGTACACCTGGTGTGGTGTTTTGTTAGCTGTGACATCATCCAGGGGGTAGATCATCCACTATTACCATATAACACAGAAAGGATTCTTGGATCAATGTGTACTTCTGTGCTTGTTGTGTCTCTGCTCCGTCTTCTCTAACCCCCAGTGGGTCGAAGCAGATGACCGTTCACACTGAGCCTGGTTCTGGTTGTGCTGGAGATTTTCCTTCCTCTTAAAGGGGAGTAATTCTCTCCACTGTCACTTTATACATGCTCAGTATGAGGGATTGCTGCAAAGTCATCAACAATGCAGACGACTCTCCCTGTGGCTCTACGCTCTTTCAGGAGGAGTGAATGCTGCTTGTCATACATACATATGTAATGTATGTGTGTGTGTGTGTATATATATATATATATATATATATATATATATGTAAAAAGATGGAACCATAAATTCTGTTTTCAAGCAGAAAATAGGAAAAGTTGGCTGAAAGAAAATGTCCAGCCTTAAGATTGTGGACTTGTGCCTAAGTGTACTTGGATTTTGAAGCAGGAGAATATTTGAAATTATGCCAGCAAGTCCATATCTGAGTAGCTAAAAAAAACTAAACAGTAACAAAATTAAGGTGTTGCAGTAGCCTAGTTGAACATAAATCTAATAAAAAACAGAATCACTGGAATAAATGGGAGCTGAAAGTGTCAGGTGTACTTTCATTAAATTGTTTCCTGGGATGCAAATGTGGTTTTACAAAGAGGCCCACTGCTGGTAACCATCCTTCAAAATGGGAAAGACAAGCGAACATGGAATTTATGTCAGGGAAGATATGTGTTGAGTCCGTAAATTGGTTCGGCATGTAGCAGTTAGTGATAATAAAACATTGTTAAATTATTCCAATTTTGTTACCTTATCATAAAACAGGGGGAAACAAATCAACCTTCCATTTAAGACTGGACTATAACTTTGCACCGTAAAGACTCCAAATCCTGATTCAATTATTAAAGCTATAGTTGGCAGACTGTTGAGAAACACCTTATTTATTGGTCTTATTTATTGGTTTTCCCACATGCCAATCATTCTGACATGCTGACGTAACGCCAGTGTGTGTGCTCGTTCCTTGTTAGTTTCTGCTTGCTGGCTGTGCATGCACATTTCTGCTGTTTATTATCCAGTCTTAGTCATGCATAGCTTTTCAAAAAGAGACTTGGGGAAACTTCCAGGAAAATCGCCAACTGTACCTTTAAAAAATTATAATAAATGAAAAAATAAAACACCTCTTCCTAGGCTTAGGACTTTGGATATTTAAGAGATGAGTACCAAGATAAAAACTAAAACATCCCATAAGGATTTTCAGAGTACTTCTGTTGAATGAGGATGTAAAAACAGGAGATTAGAATAAACTGTTAAATAAATTATGCTGTAGTTCTCACCTAATGGTAGTCATTTGGCGCACAAAAGCAAAATGAGATTCCTCTAAATCAGAGATCACCAACCTTTTTGAAACTGAGAGCTACTTCATTGGTACTGAGGCAAACAAAGGGCTACCTGTACTGATGTTGGAACTACAAGAGTCCAAGCTCGCCTCAACTTTAACATAAATATATTTTTAATGGTTTTGTCATTTTTAAATCTATTTAAATACAGGTATGATTAAAAAGAAAGACTTTTCTGAATAAAATGACATTTTAAATGCGGCTCACTGGATGGTTGTGATCACTTTTTTAACAGGCTTGAGGGCACCACATATGGTCCTTGGGGTCCCCATGGGCACCATGTTGGGGACCCCTGCGCTAAATAAAGCCATATTCGCATGGGATAAGCATTATGAGGGGACCCAATGTAATAAATAAATGTCCCCCCTATGTCTGCTTTTTTACATGGCATATTCGCAAGAGAAAACCAAACCCTAAGATTTGCCAGAAATTTATGGACATCATAGACACATATTCACATTGGATAAGTATTCACAGGACCTCAGAGTTCTTGCTTTACAAATTACTGACATGGCCGATTCGCATGGGATTAACAACACAGACCATCTCCGCAATTACTACAAATCGCAAGTGGTCCCCAAGGTAAAACTAATCCTGTCAGAATAGGACTTAAGTCATATTTATCTATTTAGATTATCTTGTATGAATGTGCATTTGCACTGCAGTAGGACTTTTGTTGAAAATTTGGTGAAACTGAATATTGCATCCACTTAGTCGGAACGATCCGATGCATGTATTTCAGCTCTGAGATTATAGACACCAGAGAAAAACTAGAAAAGACTGCACTACCAGAGAACTAATTTTTAAAGGGGATTAATACGAATGACAGTAAAACATTTATTTTTTTTGTACAGTCCTCATATGTTTTTCTCAGTTTAAAAGATGTTGATGATTTTTTTGTCCATTTATTTTCATGTATTTAATACCCATATAGGCCAGGGGTCAAAATAAGCTTTAGAGTTTTTCAGGGACCTTCTAAACTGCGTATCTCAGAACATCACTCCGTCTTTACTTAAATGCAACAGGTAACAAAGATTTCCACTCTTCTGCTTTAGAAAAGAGAAAGGAAATAGGTCCTGTTTAGTTGAGAAAAACGCATAGAGCTGAATTGCAGGAGATGGGCTCACAAATGTTGTTTTGCAGAAGAAACACTAATGGAGATTCTGCTTTTACTGACACAAGGCCATCAATAAGAGAGAGCTTCCTTCCTTCCTCTGTCCTCCCTCGCATAGACTCGCTGGGTTTGTTATCAGTAGGACAGAGATTGAAAGTTTCAATTGGCTTTATCATTTCAGTTGTCCAGACTGACATTGAGTGTAAGACCTGGAAGCATTGTCAGTCTGAGGGTAAAAAAACTCCATGGAGATGTGGCACAATGACAAAACAGAGCCTTTTAGTATTGGTTTTAATGCACTGCGTTGGATTTTATAATGCATTCTGTGTGCCGTTTTACAATATGTGTAACATAGTCTTCATAAATGTTAAATTAGGTTATCATTACCTCTAAAGGGTTTAAGGAAGGCTGGAATTTTTCTATAAGGTTTCAACTGTACCATCTTACAAAGATTTCCACATTTTGTTACATTTTAACCGTGTTTTGCTATATATTTTATAGAATATCTTTAAACAGAAAAAAAACTGTTCTGTTAAGGCATCAGAGGTTTGCTAGAGCATTACTGAATAACCAGCATGAAGACTGTGTTGGCCTCAGCCACGCATTGGTAAAACAGTCGCCACATTCATCTCATTATTTGTTTTACAGTCAAACATATATTTTCGAAATGTAATTCATCTATGTATTGAACCTAACAAATGTATTGTAAAGAATAGCACTGTGTGGTTTTGAAAAGTATTCTGTTAATTATATATATTTTTTTTTTCAGTTATCTTGTTTGGGGAGTTTGCAGCTTCCTGTTTGGCCAACAGGCATAGCCAAGGGTGGAGGACTGAAAGCACAATGCCAGCTTAGCAGGGACCAACCATTGGCTTGTCAGCAAGGGCGGTCTCTTGGCTTTAGTGAGATCATTTGCCTACCGATCTGCGTATGAATGTGCACACGTTAGTGAATGTGACTGGGTAAATGTGGCTATTGTGTAAAGCACTTTGAGTGGTCAGGATGACTAGAAAAGCAATATATAAGTTCAGTCCATTTCCTATTTACCTTTTAAGTTAGTATTAATGTTTAGTTTCCCAGTTTTGCCAAATCACTGCATATTTAACACTTTAATAATACTATAGTAATAGTAATATCATCTTTACTGCCATTGAAACATACAACAAAATTTATTCTCTGCTTTTTAACCCATCAAGTACCCAACCGGGTACTTGCAACCTTCTCTGAGTGCAAGCGCGCTGCTCTAACCACTCGGCCAGGACCCACCCCCCCATTTCTCTGCGTATAACCAATCCCCATTGGGGAGCAGTGGGCTGCCACTGTAGGGCGCCCGGGGAGCAGTTGGGGGTTGAGGGTCTTGCTCAGGGACCCAGAGTGCAGGCAGTTGGGATCGAACCGGGTACTTGCATCCTTCTCAGAGCGCAAGCGCGCTGCTCTAACCAGTAGGCCACCACTCCCTACTGGTTATATGTCAGCTTTCAGTACACTTGGTTTACTCAGTCAATATTGAGTAGAATTATCTTTACTTGGCCTCTTCTATGGGCCTATTATTCACATATTAAAGTTTGTCATTTCTCGGCATTTTTTTTCTGGAATAAAGACCCGCTTGGAAGCTCAGGAAAAAAGTTCTTGAGTTGGAAGCAGGGTTAGGTTGTAAAAACAAACAGATTCAGGTAGACTGAACATCTACTCATTGTGCACTACAAAAAATGTGGGCTTTATCGAAGGGTAGCGAGAAGAAAACCTTTGGAAGTCCTATTTGAAGTTTACTGCAAGCCTTGTAGAGCAGAAAGAAAAAAATGCGAAAGAAGGTTCTCTGATCAGATTAGACAGAAATTAAACTGTGTGGGCCTTTATGAAAAACACTATTTGTCAATGAAAACTAACACTGCACATCACCCTGAAAAAAGCATTCCCGCTGTGAAATAATATTTTCCAGCGGTGTGTTATGGTGGTGTGTTACAAGCTTGTCATACTGGTCGAGCTGCTGTACAGGTGGGACATAAACAGTAGCGATAAACACAACTCCACAATGTCAGTGGGAGCTTCCTCTTTTATTTTCAGACCAACAGCGAAATAAAACCACACCAACATCAACAATGGATGCCATAGTGCTTAAAAACAAATAAACCTCATTGTGAAGAGACCATTACAGGGACAAAAAGACTGCAACAAATGAAAATGGAAACCAATTTATTGAAACCCATCTGTTCAAATGCTGAGTCAAATTTTTATTATTTTCCTAATTAATATTAACAATTACTTCCTATTTAAGGCTTAGTGGAGGACATGACCAGACACTCTCAGATCAAGTAACCAAAAATAAACTAAATCAATAATTAAAAATCCAGGTTCCATGTAGTTATTTAATGGGGGGTGTGTTTTCACTAGCATGAACAATTACTGTAGGTATCTGAAATATAAATATAACAGTGGCTCATTGTTACGTGATGACAGTATCATGGTGTTGGGGATTTCTTTGACTGGGACAGAGGTGCACCTTCTACTAAGACAGCAACCCTAAACATACACACAGAGCCACGATGGAATGGTCTATGTCAAGATATATTTATGTTATCCAATTAAGAATCAAACACAACACTTTACACTGTATGCTGACATAATTAAATAATAAAAACATGAGCAATTTTGCAGAGTTGCATGGGTGACAATTTCAGTCTCTAGTTGTGCAAAGCTGATGGAGATCTATACCAAAACAGTTGCAGCTATAATAGCAAATAGGGTTGCAACATAATTCTAAAATGTATGGACTCAAGGGGGCTGACAACAAATACTTGCCTTTTTAGTTTTTAGATTTTTATTTGTAAAAGCGGCAATTTTTTTTTTTTTTTTAATTTCCTTTTCACAATGATGCAATACTTTGTGCTGGTCCATGTCAGTAAAATACACTGAGGTTTCTGGTTGTGACGTGCAAAAGCTGGAAAAGTGCAAAAGGGGTGGGAATACTTTTGCAAGGCTCTACAAAAATCCTAAAACACATTATGGATAAGATTGAACACAGTATTAAGGTAAAAGCAAACAGGAAAGTGGAGTGAGGACCTTCTTGTGTGAGGTGTTACTAACCCACCGTGTCAACCAGCCGATCCCTTGAGGCTGTCACTTTACCCCTTGCATGCCTTTCCAATACCCCTGTCTGCACCTTACTTCCTGTCACCACTTTTTGACTTGCACCCTGTCTCACTTTTGCCTAATTGTAAAAGTGCAGACAGGTGCACTGGAGTCTGAAGGAAGTCCCACTCCCTGCTACAACTTTCAGTTCGAAGATGCACTCGCGTCTGCCGCCTCTACCCTGCAGGATTGTAATTTCTGTCATACATAGGTGACAGAATATTTACAGGTTGTTTTTTTTTACTCAACCCCTTTTTTCTTCATAGTTGAGGCTATACTTATCTGATTATTCTTGCTTCCTTTACTTCACTCCTTGGAACTTCCTAACCAACCTGAAAAAAAAAAAAAACTATGATTGCAATTAGAATTATGAAAAACAAGGAAAAGGAGTAACACAAGTAAACACAACTGCTCAATAATGGAAAAAAGAGGGATTCAGAGTTATCCATAAAAGCAGTTTTTTTAAAATCATTATTAAACAATTGATCAAATCTTATTAATTACTGGCAGTAGTAAGGATGAAACAGGATTTAGTTTAAAGGAACATAGTGTAAATCCTGATTTATGATTGATGCATCTGCAAGGCCCACAAGGCCATATCACACCATTTGGGCTTCCTCGCCCCTCAGCGTGGCCAAAAGTTTCCCCACCGTGTACCTGGAAAAATTTCTGATGCGGACAGTCCCACGCGGTAAAACATGGCGGACGAGCAAGCGCTCCTTCTGGCTGAGGATCGTAAATTTAGACATCATTATATTTCAACCCAAAAAAACCCCACTGTGATCAACAAATAAACAATTTCTGGAAATGCTTGCCGTAGGTGCACAACACTGCCCTCTAGAGTCTAGGAGAAAAGTGTGACTTCAGAGGAGGAGCCGCACGGAGCATAAATAGTGCAGACGCTGTGTACACATGCCTCATTTCCACACCGAATGTACGTGCGTAAAGCATAAAACAACCTTCGGGTTCCAGGAATTTTGCGGAAGTTTACCCCCTCTGGTGACAAGTTGAATGACGCCACTGTCGTGCACGCGCATGGGAGAAGAGGAAAAGCATCTGTCGCTACAACTGCACAGGTCTTTTGTTTAATTTAATTCAATTCAATTCAATTTTATTTATATAGCGCCAATTCATGAAACCTGTCAATCTCGAGGCACTTTACAAAGTCCAAATCAATCATATTATACAGATTGGTCAAAAATTTCCTATATAAGGGAACCAGTTGATTGCTTCAAATTCCCGACAAGCAGCATTCACTCCTGGAGAAGCGTAGAGCCACAGGGAGAGTCCTCTGCATTGTCCATGGCTTTGCTGCAATCCCTCATAATGAGCAAGCATGAAGCGACAGTGGAAAGAAAAACCACCCATAAGTGGGAAGGAAAAACCTCCAGCAGAACCGGGTTTAGAGGCGTGATGTCTTATCAGGTAAGAAAGCTATAAATATTTAAGTTATTCCGTGCTCTCTCGCTAATGCATTGATTACAGTGGAAACTCAATAAAGTAGCCAGGTGAACGAGAGCGCTCAGCTCATGACACCCAGGCACACACCTAGACGATTTGGCCTGAATCACTCTATTATCAACAGACTAATCCAGCCTGTGGAGGCGATTGTGGTAAATGGAAGATAATTCATTTTACACATCGAGCAATTGTAAGGGACTGTATGGGAAAGAAAATAAATAATATTTAACTGAATGCTATAAATTATGCATTCAGGATCTGAAGAACCAATTAAAAAACAATATTACTAATTAATATTAAATATATTAATTTATGTCCCTGTAATAAGATAAGATGCTTTATTGGTCATCATACATACAAGGTACATACAACGAAGTCTCATAGATCAGATGGAGGGCTATGTACGTGATGGAAGAATATACGCTCCGGTGAAGACAGGCTGAATTGGAAAGTTACATCATCCCCAAAGTTGAGGGTTTTCACATCTGTTGTACCTGTGTTGGGAAAATCTCTGCTTGGCCCAACTATATAACAAGAACGGAAATTGTATCAATAATGGTTCAACTCTTTGAAATAAGAAAAAAGTGTTTTTACTCAGAGTATTGGGTGGAGATTTGTTCAAAAATAGAAAATGTTTCAGTCTCAAACTCTAATTTTCCTAGGGTACTGGTTTTTGTTGATCTGCATTTGTGGGTATAAAAGCTCTTATTTAATTAACTTCTGATCTGCTGTCTGAAATTTTTGCACATCTTCAACTTTTGCATTCTTTTCAACTTGCACTTTTTCAGCTTAGACTCCTCAGTTGTTGTTGTTTTTTTCAGCCTAAACGTTCTGAAACTTTTTAATTATTTTCATCCAGCCAAGGATCATTACTTCAGACATCTCACTTCAGATTACACCACGCTATTAACACATCCTGCAGTCTCTCCTACTTTACAATTGCCAGTCTGCCCGCAGTCTCTCTTTGCTCGTTCCGTTTAAAAGCCTGGTGTAAACAGGTGTAATTCTGGAATGTGTGCCTGAAGCCATTTCATAGTAAAACAAATAGCTCTGCTTTACAGCTTTGTCTTGGTCAACTTCAATGTTTAAGGTTACTTTATTTGTACTGTAGTTTTGTTCTGCATTGTTTCAAGGCGCACATACAGTATACATATGCATACACACATTAAAAACAAAACATCAAGGGGAACCATCTGCATGTAGTAATACTCAAAAAACTCAAGGTGTTAGATGATCTTAAAATTAAATCACAGCAGGACACGGAAGAGGAGAGGAAGACTTAAATATTCAAAAAAAGAACAAAATCCATTTAAATCTATTGAGAGTGTCCGTGTCCGTTCAGCTAGATCCTTTCAGTCCCAGCAACAGGGACAACGTTTTTCTTAAAATGTCTTGTTATACACGTAGGTACTAAGACCCTCAGTCCAGAGGGAAGAAGTTGAAACTCCCTGTGAAAGGGATGGAAGTCATTCTTTAAAAAAAAAAAAGAGGCTACCTGTTGCACCTGCATATGTACAGGGATGCAACTGAATGTTGGGACTCTCCAATCAGTCTAGAAGACAGTTTAACTATCTGCTGAAGGGAACTTCTGTCCTTCAAGGTTGCATGTCCAAACCATGACACCAGGGGAAAGGATCAAGCAGATTCAATGAGGCCAATAAAACAGTCACAATGGTTCAGTGAATGTAAAAACGGAGTTTTTTAAGCAGAAAAAAGGCACTGATGGGCCTTTTTGCTCATAGTGATGCAGTTCTCTTCCAAGATTCATTTTTCATCCAAAACAGTCCTAAGACTGAACCTTCTCAGTGGCTTGACCTGTAATTGATTTGACTTTGTGCGTGTGAGATTTCCACCTAAAATCAAAGATCATATCTTTGGTCTTATCAAAGATAAGAGTCCTCACACCGTTGAACAAAGTCATCGGTCACCGGGACGTGGCTGCTTTCATTCTCCTTAAAGCTGCAGTGGGGAGTTTTGAGAAAACTGTGGGTTTAGCCAGAAAATCTGAAGAAGCACACTAATGTCTGGCCTCATGTGGCAACGGTATGTAGGCAGTTCTTCAAAGACGTGTCAGCAATTTTCTGTTTCACTTTCTATGTGATGTGTATTAATCCCTCAGCGGGTAAATAATTTTAATTTTCATCAAATGATGTAGTAACCCTGTGTTCCTAACCTATTACCAATGCTATACTCTATCAGCATGGAATCCAACAGGATTTTCTTTTCCAATTGAGATCTGAAATGTTTTCAAAGTGCTCCTTTGATTTCTTTTTAACAACGTATATCTATTTTCAGGGTAACTGCATGGTTTTGAGGAGTCTTCAATTTACATTTATAATTTTCCAGTGTTTAGATAAGGTGTGTCAAATAGAGATGTCAAATTTAGAACTGCTGTTCCAAATTTTGATCCTTGAATCATTATACTGCTTTTATGTGCTCTAAAAAACAAATTTTACTGTTTAATTGCCAGCAAACGACATATTGAAACTACTATATTCAGAAGAATTAAAGATCAAACACTGATCTTTAATGAATGCATGTAGGGTGTGTAAGTAGGGCTAAGTGTGTAAGCAATTGTAAATACACAGTTTGGTCTTGTCTGTATTAGAAAGGTGAGGTAATGCTGCCAAAATTTTTGTTTTTGTACAGTATAAAGGTTTACAAAAAAAATGGCTAAAAAACAAGCTCTCTGCTATAAAACAATGCACCTGATAATGATTTATTTTATCTTATTTTTACTTAAATGCCAAGTGTTTTGAGCAGGTATGATGACCCAGTTCAGCTTTATTTATAAAACACTTCAACTGACCACACAGGACCAAGGTGCTATACAGAGTACAAAAAAAAAAAAAAAACACCATTAAAATTACAAATGCCATTACCCAGACACAATACATAAAATTCAAGAAAAACACTCCAGCATACATGAATAACACACATATAGCAAGCCATGAAATAGTTAAATAAGCAAATTAAACTAAACTCTCACGTAGCGTCAAACGCCGCGGGAAAAAGATGACAATCAGAAAATGTCACAGATGGTTTTAGAAAATGTTTTCTTCTTGTCTCAGCAATTGTAAGCGAGCAACATAATAATTATGCATTTTTTTGCCTCTCTGTCCCAGTGTCCTTCCGTCCATCCATCCATCCATCCATCCATCCATCCATCCATTCATCCATCAGCTATTGCTCCTGTCTCCAATTACATCTCAGACCTGGTTGCAAGTAACCTCTATATTTCCCTTCAGAGTTTAATATTTTGCAACCTGTGATTGTGTGTTAATTTCCATCACATAAAATGCATTTGTAAATGAGAGCCAAAATCAGACCACAAAACTATGTCGGTAAGTATGGAGAATGATAGGTGGCTTGGTTATGTCAAATGTTTGAGTACCGCAGACCCAATGCTGTTTAGCTCTTTTATCCTTCCACAGAGCCATGTGAGGAATAAAGGAGGCAGGCTTTGATTCAGGATTTAAACTCCATGAATCCTGAAGTCAGTCTTTCAACTTGGTTTGTTCACCAGAACTCCTGACAGGCAGTAATGCTAAAGCTGAGCTTCACCAGACAGTAGCATAGCCACAGAGAGATGAGTCACTAATTCATTTCAGCGTTAATGGTGTAATGTAAAACAGAGCTTATGAAAAATAGCAGATTACAGCAAAGCTGTTCAAAAGTACTAATGTATTTTTTTTAAATCTCTAGATTGCTTTTAGAGGTGTTTTTGTTTGAATCTGTTAAAGAACAAAATTTTCTTTTCTGCCCTTTGCTTGATTTGTTGTTGGGTTAGTGAAAGCATTTGCTCAAAAGCAAAATTTCATTAGGAGACATGGAAAAGAAGTCTCTAAACAGCATTAAAGTGTGGCTGGAAGTCAAAGGTTAATTCAGGCATTTTCCTTGAGCAAAGTTTGATTTAAAGGACAAAGCTGTTTTGTATGAATCTGGCTAAGGCATGGGCTAAAAACAGCCTCGCTTTTTACACCTTTCTGAGGCGAGATGAAAACAATGACTACGTCTTCCTGATGTAGTCAAACAGAAAGATCTTCACGGATGTCCAGTTTTTGGAGGGATAGAACAGAACCGTCAGTTTAATAAACACAACTTTTCAAGAAAATAATCCTGCATTAACCTTACCTCATGGTTTTTATTCTTCTTCACTTGGTCACTGTTAAATATATTCTTGAGACTGGGTGGACAATATGGTTTCATTAACAGCTATTTGTGCTGTTTTACAGCTTGTATATTAAAACATGTCTTGGTTGCTTCAAGAACATACTAAGGTACCTTGCACACGCCTTAGCTGGGATGCTGTTGGACTATGACACATAGTGCATATTGTATAAGCTTTGTACGTGATGGAAACTGCACGTATGGAAACATTACATATTCTATTATGTGTTAGGTCTGTAGGCCGGTGTCATTTTTCCACTATCAAATAACTTTGTTTTTCCTTTGGTCAATTTATTTGTTTACCCTTATATTCTACTCTTGGTGTTTTATTTAGAGCTAAATTTAGATTAGACAGTTTGCTTTTCTTTCCTTCCTTCTTTCCATTTCTTTCTTTTCTTATCACTAATAATTGTGTGTGTGTTTGCCACTGTCACACCCATTGCTCATTGAGGGACATTTAAGGAATTCTTATCTTATCTGAACTAGAATGTTTTTGCTTTTTTATTTTTGGGCGTTTTCTGTCAAGCTAAATTGTATTAAACCACTTTAAACACTTCTTTGTACAGAAGCTAAGTGAAAATAGGGTTGAGAAATAAAATTTTTAAAGCTATTACTTACTTGAAGACAAGAGAGCAATAAAAGTGCATCTTGCTTCGTCCTGATGGTTTTCATCCTCCTGTTCTCAAATGTTCTTGAGAATGTGTCCAACATTTAGTTTGGCTTTTCCCTTTTCACAGTATCCTCCTCACATGTCTTCTTCATAGAGAGAAATTTTCTGCTGGAGTAGCACCCTCACACCGTGAAATATGAGAGGGCAGGTGAGAACGAATGCCCGGGAGGCTGCTCACGACGCAAAAGTATAGTGTGAAAATTACTGTTTCCCATACAACATGTCAAACATGGTAAATAAAGGCTCCCATTGGGGTAGACTTTTTACGTTTTTCTTAAAATCAATACCACTTGCATCTAAAAGCTCACACAATACCAACAATTGAGCAGAAAGCTAAAGTAAGGTCAACACAAAAGAGGATGAAGCAGCAACTACCGCCTCCATGGCACATCTCTCTCTTTTGGTTTATTTTTTCCAGAGATACCTGCTTTTTGTCATTCAGTTGTGATTTTTGTTTCGTTTACTGGTGAGTTGCCTTTTTTCTTATCATGGCAGGAAAAACCCCAGGAACATTTTTCTTTCTCGTAATTAAGAACATATTTACCTTCAATAAAGAAGGTAAATATGTCTGACAATTGAGCAAACAAAACAAACACATTCAAAAATAATGTTGGGAATTACTGACAACTGCTGTTCTAATTTCAGTCAAAGTCAAATTAGGCCTGTAAGATCATGACCTTTAATACTGAGGTTTGTATACTTTGTTAGCTGGGTGTCTTCTGACTGTTATTGACTATTATGCCACTGTTTCTTTATTTTCAACTAATTTTCACGCTTTATCTTCTGTTCCAACAGTTTGGTGAGGTGAAAAATGTTAGCTGGAACTACTTCTCATTCCTTGTGGCAATGAATACATTTTAACACATTTTTTCTCCACCAGCTTTCACAGAGCTGCAAGGTTTCTTCTTGTTCTCATTGATTTGTGAGGGTAAAAGAACAAATAACAGGATACTGCCATTTATTTAGGCAAAGTCACTCTAAAGACAATGAGGATAGTTTTATAAGGAATATATGTTTCAAAGTCAATTACCGGTGTTATTAGATTACACAAATATACATTCACTGGCCATTTTATTAAAGACACCTGTTGAAATGCTTGTCAACATAAATTCAGATTAATGAAGTTCAAACAGAGCATCGGAATAGGGATGTAAAGGGGTTGCAGTGACTGAATGTGACATGGTTGTTGGTGTAAATTACATGAAAACATGAACCTGTCACATTCTGGCCCGGCTTTCTGCTTACCCCTCATTCACACAGACTCCTTCATCCGTGCGCTCTTCGTTCCATCCCAATAAAAGCCATTCTTGTCAATCCATTTCCCACAGGCTCTGTGGCGTTGCAGAAAACAGAGAACCCTCCACTGTTGTCCGTCAGAATTCTGATATTTAGTTGAGTCAAATTCTAGTTGGCTTTTTTTCTTTAACCATCACCATTTATGATGCACTTTAATGCATTTTCTTGCTGGCCTGCAAGGCTGCTGTCAGTGTATTACTGAATGGTATCAATCGAGCTCTAAAGAATAGTCAGCTTTGAGTTGAATATTAAATGTCTTACTTGGTGCAGCAAGGTTAGATAATTAGGGTGAGTACGGTACCGTTGATTTCAGAGTGATTGAACCACTCAATGGAAAGGTAAGTACCAGTGAAATTAACTATTTGTGTTTGTTCTGTTAGGCTGGTTGATCTCATGTTGCCATTGTTATCGCAAGTGAACAATCATGTGAGTTGTGAAAGCTGGTGTTCTGGTATCAGCAATGAGGTCCTGTGAAAAGTGGTGAAATGAGTTTATTAAGAGTGGTTTGATCTCCAAAGGGGTATGACGATCACGAGATTGCTCAAATAGAGCCTCATGCTAAGTTCCTCTAGGGTACAAAGAAACAACTGGTAAGTCACTTAGAAGTTTTTAATTAACCGCAACTAAAAGGCCTGGTATACCGAAACTAAGACCATCTGACACTGCTTTAGAGTCTCCCTGCTCATTTTTTACAGTGGTTTGATGATATGAAAGAACAATAGTAACCCTTGAGGAACAGCCATAGTACGTTCTACGTCTAAAGTTCAATTAATTTCAATTGGATTTAATTCAGTTAAATTTTATTTATATAGCTCCAGTACCCATTACATGTGATCTCAATGCACATTACAAAGTTGATTCAATCAAATTGCTTAAAACATTTTTTTAATCTAAGTAAATCCAGCAGATTGCATTGAGGAAAACTCCCCTTTAACAGGAAGAAACCTCCAGCAGAACCAGGTTCAATGTGAACGGTCATCTGCCTCGACCGTCTGGGGGTTAGAAGAGACAGAGAACGAAGCACTGATCCAGGATTACTTTTTATATTAGAGAGGGTAATGGCACAAACTGCTCAAAAGTTCAAATTGTTATTTTTTAAAGCTTTTTTTTCCTTACATTTATGCATTACAACTACTTAGTTTGGTTAAGGGAACATACAGTAGCTTCTTTAAATTCTCAAAATATGGTTTGCATGATATAAGTTTTCCCTTTTCTTTTCTTAAAATGGAGATCCCATCTGGCAAACACACAAATGTGGTAGAGGCTCCAAAGAAACCTTTCAAGGAGAGATAAATTACTTTAAAAGCCTTGCTGGCTGTCACAAAGAAATTAATATCCATTAGCATAAATACAGTTACTTTTTTGTTCCTATGTAATGATTTACCACAGGACTTGGCATTTTCAGAGACCTTTGCCTAATTAAAAAACATTGATTTGCCTTTATCACTGAGAGATGAGCGAACATTTCTTCCAGATGATGCACCAAATCGTTGTTTTTAAGGGTTTTGACACATTATGGCATAATAATACTGTATTATCTTATTAACTTAGAGTCTGTCTTTGCATTTTTAAACAAGCTCCCAGCTGCAGTTAGGGCATAAATCTGACAGTGTGTGGTGCTGCACCTCCTCTCTTGTCCTGCTTCTTGCATCTTCCAAAGATCCAAGTGAACAAATCAAAAGTTCATGCTTTCTAGCAGACTAGCAACTGCAACTAAATTGTTGTTAGTATTATCACATTGAACAACACTATACTACAATTAATATTATTTAAAATAACTAAAATCATTATTAAAACAGTTCTTTTTCCTTTGCATTTCATGAGTGGAGAAATTTACAAAAGTAACAAAAGTGGGTCATTAAAACACAGTTGGACTTTACACAGATAAATAGTTGTTTTTATACTCACTGACAAATAAAACCACTTTCTAATGGTCCCTTAATGTCAAGCCAGGAAACCTCATCTAACCTGACCTAAAGAAAAATGCATAATCTTATGTGTTTCATGGCCAATTCGCTGTCAACTGGGGGACAACTTAAAAAAATATAGGCTGTCTTGCTTCAGAATATATTGTAATGGATCCACCCCCTTGTACACTCGCTAGCTGCAAGTAACTTGAACTAAGCAGATTGCATATCATAGATTGTCACCATAGAGTTAATTTCCACTACTCCATCTGGGTACGGAACATTTTTAGTAAATTAACTTATTTCACCGTTTGCAACCTGATTCACTTTTTGCAAACAAAACATAAAATGATGGGAATTTTCTTTTCTTTTTTTTTTTACATGTATCATTGTTTTATCTGGAGCTATAACTTTCTCTTTAACATTGACCTGAATGTTTTCCACTAACTCTTTGTTGTTTATTGGTGCATTGGTGTAACCCTGGCTCTAGCAAGATAGGTTGTGGGTGCTGTGTTCGTAACTGCAAAGTCAATATAAAACTATATTTCTCGAAGTAAATGAAAGACAAAAAAGGTGTTAATCACCATCACCTTTCATTTTTCTTATCAACATCTACCTCCTATAATATACCTTTAGCATTTCTAGCTGAAACGTTTGTGTATTCATATCATATTAATCCATATACTATACAAACAGTAACATGTAGTTCAGGAGATCACCTGCAGCTTTGAAGGCAATTTTTTCTAAAATCATACATTTTAAAAGTTTAAAAATGTACATAATCAGCTTGATTCCACGTGTTTATATTCAGTTGTAAATTAAATGTAGAACTCTTTTTTTATTAAAACATTTAACTTTTAACAGATGTATCTTTTTGTCATTGTTGTTTAGAAAGAGCTTAGATGGGCACATCGTTCTGGTACTATTTGCTGCACAAGTGAAACACACACAATACATCTCCCCAAACTATTATGAAAATATTAGCTAATCTCGTTACAACTCATAAAACACGGATGGGGATTTTTATAACAGGTACATTATTGCTGAAGTGCCTTGGGTACAGGATTAGCTGAAACTGCAGGCCTGAATGAATAATGCCCAAAGCTGAATATTACTCTGACTGGGCACTAAAGGATCAAATCTGTTGCAAATCTGAATGTCACTATTTAAGCTTATGTTTATCCCTGGCACTGACAGACACCCTGTAGATATTTGCAGCCTGTACAAAAAATTGGATGCAGTAAACTAAAGTAATTTCATATCTAAAAATTAACTGCTTACTAAGACTGTGGTAATGCTCTTCCATGCAGAGCGATATGCTTCCTATTATTTTTTTCTTCAAGGTTGTAAAAAAACGACAGCATGGTTGGCGAAGCTACTGAAATGTTCACCTACTCAACCTCCAAGATTAGCTGCAAAAATGAGGGCGGCAAAAGCTAACAAGACATGCTGTTCTCACCACTTTGTCAGCTTTTTGTCACGATGCCTTTGCGAAGGTGTTCAACTTCCAATACACTTGCATGACGTGCTCATGGCTTGAACAAGCAGTTGATTTGTCTCAGTGATTATTCTTGCCTTAGACTGTGATGTTAAATTTAGAAAAAAGAAGACACTGAAGAAAAAATCTCCAACTTTCTGTCCTTGTTAGGCATTCCGTTCAGCAAGCCCCCCATTAGGAATCTCGTTAAAAATTGCAAAAGAAAACCAAAAAAAACATAGAAACAGAAGGGTCACTTTAATAACCTGATCATATTTCCGAAATGACGTCCATTTTAATTTGTTTATCTAATCTGTGTAATTTTGGTATTTTAGAATCTTTATTGTCATTATGTAACCATAATGACATTTTTGTGAGACCCAATTCAGAATTCACACATAAACACAGACACAAATCAAGACATAATGTTCAAGTTGAATGCACCGACCAAACCTCCTGAGAAGCTCAAGCATGCAAATAGTCCTTAGCAACTGATAGGATTTAAATGCTCGAGTCAAGCAAGACTAATCCGTCAATTTACAGTATGATGTGAAATTGCTGTGCAATTGCATGAATGTATCAAACAAACATTCCCAGAGAAATTGAAAACAGTCCAAATAGTATGAAAAAAAAACATTTAATATTTTGGTTTTGCCTCACAGACCAAAACTGGTCCGTAAGTCAGACACCCTGTCTACTTTTAAGACTAATCTTAAACTTTCCTTTTTGACAAAGCTTATAACTAGAGTGGCTCATGTTACTCTGAGTACCTTTATAGTTTTGCTGCTATAGGCTTAGGCTACTGGAGGACATCAGGATCTAATTTTCTCACTCTATAGAGTTCTACTGTTCTTCAATTATGCATTGCGTGTCGTCATTTCTGGAAACTTTTCTCTCTCTTTTATCTTCATAGTAGGTACCTGCCTGGCGTTCTGTTAACTGTGAATCATCCAGAGAAGACGGCTCACCTGCTATTACCAGAATGTAGAACAGATTACTGGAATAATGTGTGCTTCTGTGCTTTTTTGTCTCTCTTGTTGTGTCTCTGCTCTGTCTTCTGCAACCCCAGTCGGTCGAGGCAGATGACCGTTCATACTGAGCCCGGTTCTGCTGGAGGTTTTCCTTCCCGTTAATGGGGAGAGTTTTCTTCCACTGTCGCTTCATGCTTGCTCAGTATGAGGGATTGCTGCAAAGCCATGTACAATGCAGACGACTCTCCCTGTGGCTCTACACTTCTCCAGGAGTGAATGCTGTTGTCGGGACTTTGAAGCAATCAACTG
>NW_023396567.1:66584-128635 GCF_011125445.2 Fundulus heteroclitus
TGTTCAAGTCTTGTCACAGAATCTCAATTGGCCTTTTTACACGTAAAATGCCCCAATTTGATTCATTCCAAAGTAATTTAACTCTATGTTCAGGGTTGTTGAGCCCTTTAGTCTTCCCGGCTTGAATGGCCTTTCCTACAGCGTGCTCTTTCCCTTTCCATAAATTCTGATCAGCTTGCTTGTTCCTGCATAGAGTATCCCCGCAGCAAGATACCATCATTTATGTGTGAAGATGGTATTTTCATGGTGATGTGCAGTGTTAGCATGGCATTCCACGCATGGCTTTTTGCAGCTAACCAGAGTTTATTTTTTTCAGTCCAGTCTTGGTCTCGTCTGACCAGAACGGGCTTCCTCTGCATGGAAAAGCTGCAAAAAATGACTTCATATATATAATATAATCAGCAACGCCCTTCATCTCACTACTAGTTGTGGAGGTCTGAAGTCTTTCTGCAAGGAGTTTGCATGTTGTCCTTGTCCATGTGTGGGTTCTGTCCAGGTACGCCGGGTTCCTCCCACAGTCCCAAAACATGAACAATATACATTACGTGACGATGACTATGAGGTTCCTTTCTGAAGAATCGTATGTCCTTCAGGATTTGCAGAAAGAGAATGCAGATCTTCTATAAGTCTGTTGTAGAGAGTGTGATCTCCTCTGCCATCATCTGTTCAGGTAGGAGAGAAACTGACTAAAAGAAGTTAAGGAAGCTTCTGCAACAGCCCCTTGTCATGGATAAGCGGGTAAATACCATGGATAGATGATTAATAGTTAACTTTATGGTTGTTTTCCTTTTCTCTTAAATGTGTTTCTTAAATGTATGTTTTATTTTTTTTTCCTTTTAGCTCTAATTTTTTCTTGTTGTTTTTACTATCATTTTATTATTGCTGTCTGGTTGATTATTGCACTGTACAACACTTTGTTACCTGTCAAGGGGTTTTAAAAGTATCTTATAAACACAATTGGATTGGACTGAGTGAAAGAATTGTTAATAGGTTCTCACACCTGAGCTCTGGATTGCTGCAGCTCCTCTAGAGCTACAATGGGCCTAGACCTTCCTGTCCTGCCAGTTTAGCTAGATGGTCAGGTTTTAATACAAATGCAGTTCAGGCACACAGTGTCCATTTTCAGATTGAATGAACTGCGCTCTGTGAGGTGATGAAAGTCTGGTCGAACAAATGTTATTTTATTCTATTTCTACTATAACGTTCTCTACAACTTTGTCCCTGAACTTTTTGGTGTGTTCCTTAGTCTTCACGATGCCGGTAGTTCACTCTGATTCTGTAACAAACCTCTGAGGCTTTCACAGAACAGCTTTATCAGTAGCTAGACTAAATTATACACAGGTTGAGTTGATTTCCTAATTTAGTGCCTTCTCAGAGGGTTCGTTGCACTGACATTTTTTTGGGCAGGATTTGAGAGTAAATATTGCTGAAAGCAAAAAGCATTTTTTTTGTGTGATGGGCACTGATATGAAAAACATCTGCGCTTTTGCAAGTGGTAATTGCTCCAAGAAGGAGAACTAGAATCAGCAGAACATGTATAATGGTCTGACAAGTTAGAGCAGTCTTAATATAAAAAAAAACAACATTTAGTATTAAATAGGTTTGTTTAGTTCTGCTCATATGATATGCCACCATTTTTAATTGTTTTATTGACCCATAGCAACAAGCTACAAGCTTGTGCCCATTACTGTCTATGGAACAAAGGACTATAAACAGAACAGAAGTTTCAAAGCAATTTTGCTGGAAAAGTAAGTAATTTAATTTCTGTATTGTTCATACTTTGGCAAGTCTGAAAAAGGAATGAATGTAGGATATGAAAAATGAGCATTTTCTAGATTTTATCCCCCTGCCATGGTCCTCACTAAGCACGGGAAGACTTTACTCCCCCAACTCGGAGCACGGCTTCATTATGAAACTTTGTCGGAGTTTAGTTACCACTAATGGAAATAGCTTTTGCTCAAACACAATCATAGATTTAATAATTCAATTAAGAGGGAGGATTTAAAAATGAATTTAAGACTGGCTCTAATTTCACTTTGCACACTTTTTAGTGATGCCAATCAGTGCAGGAGTCTAGCTGAGGCAGCACCAGTTCCACAGGGATACTGGCCCGTACAAGGCTTCTGAGAAATGGGAGGAGGATATTTTAAGAAGGAGGAAAAACGGCATTCTAGAGCAAGTTTAGGAGCACAGAAGAGAGGGAGGAAAAGAGAGCAAGCAGCTGCAGATAAGTGAAGTCTGAAGCTACAGATGATAAATGTCATCATTTATCATTACATGTACTCAAATATTTTATCATGTTAATGATGTTAAACAACTGAGCACACAGGAACTCTTAACTCTGTCAGTAGTATTCGATTCAGTCGGTTAAAAATACTCATGTCATATTTGTTTTGGAGATTCTAATTATAAATTTCACCTTTTGAAGTTAGCAGTGAAATTAAAGTGAACGTTGCTCCAGTCCAGAAAGTGTCTTAATCTTCTGCTACATTCTCTCTGCTTTTTTGCTTTACTTTTGTGCATCTGCATTTGGGTATTTATCCTTATCTTTCCTTTATTATAAAACCTTTATCAATAGTTGATTTGTTTTTTGTTTTTACCATAGAAGCTTTCAGGCATTTGTTCCCTTGTGTGCATAAGTGATCTTATGTTGAATTTTAACTGTCTGTGGACTAAGATTCAGTTTAGAATGCAGGTTGTTGTCCTCAATTTGAAAAAAAAAATACTATAATAGAATCTGGCATGAACAGAAGCAGCTTTGTGTTAATAAAAACCCAAAGTTGAGCTTGAAGTTACCTTGCCAAGCAACTAATCCTGTTTAAAAATTCAGAAATATATAATGACAAAATAACAAAACAAAAATAAACTCTTCAAAAGCAAGGAGAAAAAAACAACACATACAACAATATCATGAAGAAAAGAGGAAACCCAAGCATGTATTACAGACTCACAAGGTAAACAGTACAGAGTAGATTATAAGTACACTTAAAAAAATTTTTTTTTACAGTTGTATCTTCAAGTGAACCTTTCCACATGTCTTCTCCCTCCCTTTCAGCCCCCTTCCTGTCAGACTACTTTCATTAAGGATACTAGTGCCACACACATAACAAAAAATACCAAACTTTCAAGAAACAAATTGGTATGGTTTAACAAATTCTGTTTGAGTTTCACTCCTTAAGCTTGCTTTATGCTTAACGTATCAGCAAGGTCTGCGTGGCCAAAAGTTTCCACTCCATGCACATGGGAAAATTGATAAATACACAGATAATCCCATGTGAAAAACATAACAGATGAGTAAGCGCTCCTTCTGGCCGGAGGTTCATAAATATGGACATCTTTATGATTCGGCCCATAAAGATCACCTTGATCAACAAAGAGTTGATTCCTGGACAGAAATCGCTGTCAATCTTAGGCTTGAAAGGTCAGAATAGCTTTACACCATAACCAGTTTGCCATGGCAGTTGATGATACCACCACCCCAGTATTTTCTATAAGGAAGCCTTAAAGGTACAGGGTGCAACTAATTTGGTTATTATAGCAAAAATCAAGTGTTGCTTATATAAATACATATTCTAATAACAACCACATCAAAAATGAAAGCGTTCTCATAGCGTAGAATGAGTAGTTTATAAATACATCCGATGAAAGACGCCATGTTGCATCACCATTTTTGACTACAGTAGCTGAAAGGGGACCATCTTGTTATCCTTATGCATTAGCATAAGCTGTATACCGTAGCTGTATGTGAAGAGGTGTTGTCGGTGGAGGAGGAGACGACTGTAGATCACTGTAGGTCATTCTACTTGCCTCTTTCTGTTCAAATGGAGGACAATCTATGCTGTTTAATTGCTCAGTGAGAGGGAAGAAAAGAAAAATAATTACTAATCGGAAGAAAACTAGCATCTATATCAGCGTAGCTGTTACCAGGTGGAGTGGAGACAATTAAGGCCCGTTTACACTACACTTTTTTAACCAAGCCGAGACCGAGCTAGACATAACCGGACCGCGCTAAATGCAGACCAGTTCCTGAGTAGGTCTCGGACTGTTTTTTTTTATCCCGGTTATCTGATAACGAAGAGCGCATGAGCAAACCGCATCATCCCAGTCAGCTGTCCGCGTTTTTTCCTGTGTGTCTGGCTGCTGCACGTCCCGATTCACACTCCATTCAGACAAACACCGAAATATGACAATATCAAGCATAACATCCTGAAGTTATGGGCGCCGCCGTTTTGTTTTGCTTGGTTCCACCTTCAATCCCAGAGAGCAGATCGTCACTAGGAGGCGAGGAAACCAAGGAATCGAGATAAGCTTGGTGTGTAAACAGTCGGCTCGGCTTGGTTAACTGATCCAAGCTCGGACTGGTCTCGGCATGAATCGGTTTAACAAGGGTAGTGTAAATGGGGCTTTAATGAGGGAGCAGGGATTCAAAACAGATGTGGAGGTTGCAGGCTTTCTGCTGAACAGGTAAGCTAATTCAATATAACAGTGAAGTTTATCTTGCCGTTATGTTAGAAACAGGGCAGTGTAGTCCTCCAACTACTCTGTCCTCCTGGCAGAGATGGCTAGTATCTTCGTCTTTGTCTCTTTTTTCCCTCTCACTTTATCAGATGATCTCTGAGTCTGTAGGTCACCAAAAACCATTTTACACAGCTATTAGCAGTAGCTTGGTGCCAAATACATGGAGGACATATTCAATGACACATTTATAACACTCTGTGGCTTCTGTAATAGTTTTTACATGTGTACCGGCTAGGTCTTTTGTAATTCATTTGGCATACCACTGGATGGGACTAAATCTCACTGGAGCTTTAGCAGTATTACGAAATTATACCACCCGATCCTTTCATCATAATCGTTGAGGACAAAATCTTCCTTAGTCTTTGTTGTACTGTGATTCATAGTTACCTCTGTTCTCCAGTTAAAACTGCTCATTGGTCTATACAAACTACTGCTCATAATGAAGTTACTGAAACCCACTTGACATTTAAGGCAATAAATCATTGAATATGTAGCAAAACTTGATATTTATGGGTATTGGTCTTTAAATAAATTACAATAAAAACTAATATATATAATGTCTCTTCCAAATATTTTTTTTAACATACAAATATTGTTCCAATTCAACAGTATGTAACCTAAATTAAGGTTATGGTTAAAACTGAAATGCTGAATTTACCCTTCAGGCTTAGAATTATACTTAGAACAAATTAATTTTACTTGCATGCTCACTCTTCATATTATTCATTATATATTCACTGGATAGAATCTATACCACTGTGCTGAAAACTTTCCACCCTGAGAACACAATTACAAGATCATTACCTTGAGCTGCTCCTATATGACTTTTCAACTTCGTATTCATTCTACTGACTTTTTATTTTCAAAGTTTTCCAGCCGATTTGAAGCATTTAAGCACAGAATTATTTTTTTGTGCACTTTACTTTTGCTAAGCGGGCCTTTTTAAAAGAGAGTCTTTTTTATTTGTTTTTTTTAAAGCTCAGTATAGAGAGACAGTGTGAAACTATGCATCGACACGTAAGTTTAGGGGGAAAAGCTTTGTGACTGCTTTTTTTTTTGTTTGTCTAAATGCCAAGAGGATTACAAAATAACAGGAATCATGTCTTTAGTCTTATAATAAAAGAAACAAGACTCATTCTAAAAGGATTAATACCTTATTGTTTCAGGAGCTGCTTTGCATATGTGAAGATTGTCTCACTCACCCATTAAACCGTTCCACATTTTGTTACATTGAAACCATAAACTTTAATGTGTTTTAAAGGGATTTTATGTCATGACAAAGTAGTGCATTATTCTAAAGTAGAGAGTAAAAGTTCAAACTTCACATTAAAAAGCTAACCACCTTCATCCACCAGTCATGTTGTTTGGGTTTTTAAAATGGTTCTGCAAGGGGGTTTGAGACAAACCCGCATCGCAACCTCACACCGGCATATCTAGCTGAACTTTTTGAAATATACACACTGTTCTCTATACTTTGGTCCTCTTTTGGCTTTCTTCTCCCGACAGCTTGAGCCCATCTGCCCACTGTGGGACTAAGACCTTTTAGCTGCTCTGCCTCCCTACTTTGGAGAGCACACCCTCTGGACATTCGTACATCAACATCTCTGAACACATTCAAATCACGTCTCCAAACCCACCTGTTCATGTGGCTTTGACCACATGATCCCTTATCTCCTTATCTCCTTCCTACTGACACAGCACCCTCTGCATGCTTTTGTGTATTGTGTATTTGTGTATTGCTTTACGGTTTTATGACATTTAATCTCGACTGTTTTGTTTTTGTTGGATTGTCTTGTGGCTTATATTCTTGAATTGCGTTAGTAATCATGTGACCTAAAGAGCTATTGAACATACCTATAAATATAAGGTATTATCAATATTATTCTTTTTTTAAACGTTGACTTTCCTCTTGCATTTCTTCAATGAAAAGCCAGACCTGTGGAGTTCACAACTAATATTTTTTTTTTCTGGATAAATCTGAGCCAGCTTGCCAATTTAGATGGAAGTCTATTGGTAGGTTTACAGTTGTGCAATAATCTTTCCATTTTACGATGATGGATATAGCAGTGCTCTTTAGATTTTGAAAACTTGAGATATTGTTGTATAACTTAACTGAACTTTAGACTTAACTGAACTTTAGCAATGGGTTCTAACGACCCGGGAGAGTGCTGGTCATCGAATTGCATTTTACTCGGAATGCACCTAGGAGGATGGGCCTTAATGTGTTTACAAACAGCAGCGCTCCAACTACAGGTTACTCAAGTATGAGCCACCAGAATTGACAAAGACTGTAGCATGTCTCGAAATGTTTGTCAAAAAAACTGAGCGAAAGTCCGGTCGTCTCTGATTTAAGCCTCTTTGCTGATGTTCCTAGTCTGCGAGTAAACAAATCACATGCACAAGCTTGATGTCAATGTAATGCAATTTTAGTTCCACAATCCCATCGATATGCTCAAAACTGATGATTTCCTGCCAAAATGTCTTTCTTCGAATGAAATGTATTCATAGATAACGTTTTCTGTACCAATCACTGTAAAACACTGTTTAATGCTCATTAAAGTTGTTTGACAAAGCGTAATGGCTCACTCTTGAAATTTTATTGCTCTTTCATGGTGCACATTAGTGGACAGCAGTTAAACCTCGCTCATTGCTTCCGATTATTTTTCCACATGATCCTTTTGCAGCAGGATCTATATATGTGTTATCGCTCTTTGTCATCTCTGGATTGGTGCAAGGAAGTGAGACACATTGTGTGTTTATATTCTCATCACCATGAAATAGTGAGAGACAGAGCAACTACAATTTTTCCTGCCATCTGGGACGCTCATTCTTTGTAATATATGATGTAACAGTTGCACAAGGTGCATCAATAAAATATTAAACAAATCTTAAAGTCAACAGCCTGTGAAGCACTTGAACATATTAATAACTTGAGTGAGTCTTGATTTGTGAAATTTTTACTTTTTTACCGATGAAGCAGAAATACAGTAGCTCAGAATGGTGGAATCAGGTAAAATAAGTTTCATTTGGCATTCTGCAACCTTCAAGAGACAAGCCTTTCTGTAGTAGAGACAGAAGCTCTGACAAGATCAGCTCAGCTGATTATGAGGCGTAGACCAAAGAGGCCGTGCTGAGATCCAAGAGAAAGTTAGAGAAAGAAGAGATTTGCGAAGTCAATCCTCACCACCCTGTTAGCTGCAGATATGCTGTTTGATAAGGCCTTCTGGATCAATGCGCTGATGGACACAGTGACAGAAGCAGGGTTGTTATGTACTCCCAACCACCCACTAGGATCTGCCAATGGGATCTTATTTTAGAGAGTAATACCACCACATTGAGCCTAGATTGACCTAATAAGCACTTCAGTAATGATGTTCCCTTGAACCTCGGACTGATAAAATACCATGCTGTGTAAAGTTTACAGTTTCACTACACTGTCAGTGAAGATTAACTCTTCCAATTACTGTGTATTACCTAAAACACATCCTAGTTATATGCCAGGGCAGGGAAATGTTATACATATTTGCCTTGAGTTTTATGCAATTTAAAGTTAACTCTTTATCACAAAGCTGTAAAAAGGTATTTGCCTCTTCACAGATTGCTTAGCTTTTTTGTAACACTAATGCTACAGATCAGTTAATTTCCAGGTCAGAAAAAAATAACTGGAGTAAATGCAAAAGTCAGTTTTCAAATGATGATTTAACACCCACACCTGATTACTGTCCAACCTGTAGAATAAATTAATCATCAAAATTAATTTTCTCACGCTGCTGAGTTCTTCTACTATTCTCCAATTTGTATTGTTTTTATTTCAACGTTCAACTTTTTGTTCTCTCTGTCGTTTTTCTTCTCATAGTAGGTACACCTGGTGTGGTGTTTTGTTAGCTGTAACATCATCCAGGGGGTAGATCATCCACTATTACCATATAACACAGAAGATTCTTGGATCAATGTGTACTTCTGTGCTTGTTGTGTCTCTGCTCTGTCTTCTCTAACCCCCAGTGGGTTGAAGCAGATGACCGTTCACACTGAGCCTGGTTCTGGTTGTGCTGGAGGTTTCCCTCCCTCTTAAAGGGGAGTTATCCTCTCCGCTGTCGCTTTATGCATGCTCAGTATGAGGGATTGCTGCAAAGTCATCAACAATGCAGACGACTCTCCCTGTGGCTCTACGCTCTTTCAGGAGGAGTGAATGCTGCTTGTCATACATACATATGTAATGTATGTGTGTGTGTGTGTATATATATATATATATATATATATATATATGTAAAAAGATGGAACCATAAATTCTGTTTTCAAGCAGAAAATAGGAAAAGTTGGCTGAAAGAAAATGTCCAGCCTTAAGATTGTGGACTTGTGCCTAAGTGTACATGGAGGAGAATATTTGAAATTTTGCCAGCAAGTCCATATCTGAGTAGCTAAAAAAATACTAAACAGTAACAAAATTAAGGTGTTGCAGTAGCCTAGTTAAACATAAATCTAATAAAACAGAATCACTGGAATAAATGGGAGCTGAAAGTGTCAGGTGCACTTTTTTAAAATTGTTTCCTGGGATGCAAATGTGGTTTTACAAAGAGGCCCACTGCTGGTAACCATCCTTGAAAACGGGAAGACACGCGAACATGGAATTTATATCAGGGACAATATGTGTTGAGTCCGGAAATTGGTTTGGCATCTAGCAGTTAGTGATAATAAAACAGTGTTAAATTATTCTAATTTGGTTACCTTATTATAAAACAGGGGGAAACAAAACAACCTTCCATTTAAGACTGGACTATAACTTGGCACTGTAAAGACTCCAAATCCTGACATAGTTTGCATACTGTTGAGAAACACTTTTTGTTATACTGGGTAAAATCGTCCTCCCATCCTGAAAGTAGTTAATGCATTATGTATTCAGAAATAGGAGGTTAAAGAAACAAACCCTGTGGGAGGGTTAGGCCTGTGAAAACTCTGACAAATCCCTGTCGTTCGGTCTGAAGGGCAGGGATTTGTCAGAGTTTTGGTTCTGCTCTCACTCTTCTGTGTCCGTCAAGTTCTGGGGGTATCGCCTTATCTATTGGTTTTCCCACATGCCAATCATTCTGACACGCTGACGTAACGCCAGTGTGTGTGCTCGTTCCTTGTTAGTTTCCGCTTGCTGGCTGTGCATGCACATTTCTGCTGTTTATTATCCGGTCTTAGGCATGCATAGCTTTTCAAAAAGAGACTTGGTGAAACTTCCAGAAAAATTGCCAACTGTACCTTTAAAAAATTATAATAAATGAAAAAATAAAACACCTCTTCCTAGGCTTAGGACTTTGGATATTTAAGAGATGAGTATCAAGATAAAAGCTAAAACATCCCATAAGGATTTTGAAAATACTTCTGTTGTATGAGGATGTAAAAACAGGAGATTAGAATAAACTGTTAAATAAATGATGCTGTAGTTCTCACCTAATGGTAGTCATTTGGCGCACAAAAGCAAAATGAGATTCCTCTAAATCAGAGATCACCAACCTTTTTGAAACTGAGAGCTACTTCATTGGTACTGAGGCAAACAAAGGGCTACCTGTACTGATGTTGGAACTACAAGAGTCCAAGCTCACCTCAACTTTAACATAAATATATTTTTAATGGTTTTGTCATTTTTAAATCTATTTAAATACAGGTATGATTAAAAAGAAAGAGCAACTGAATAAAATGACATTTTAAATGCGGCTCACTGGATGGTTGTGATCACTTTTCTAACAGGCTTGAGAGCGCCACATATGGTCCTTGGGGTCTACCTGGTCCCCATGGGCACCATGTTGGGGACCCCTGCGCTAAATAAAGCCATATTCGCATGGGATAAGCATTATGAGGGGACCCAATGTAATAAATAAATGTCCCCCCTATGTCTGCTTTTTTACATGGCATATTCGCAAGAGACAACCAAACCCTAAGATTTGCCTGAAATTTATGGACATCATAGACACATATTCACATTGGATAAGTATTCACAGGACCTCAGAGTTCTTACTTTACAAATTACTGACATGGCCGATTCGCATGGGATTACCAAACACAGACCATCTCCGCAATTACTACAAATCACATGTGGTCCCAAGGTAAAACTAATCCTGTCAGAATAGGACTTAAGTCATATTTATCTATTTAGATTATCTTGTATGAATGTGCATTTGCACTGCAGTAGGACTTTTGTTGAAATTTTGGTGAAACTGAATATTGCATCCACTTTGTCGGAACAATCCAATGCATGTATTTCAGCTCTGAGATCATAGACACCAGAGAAAAACTAGAAAAGACTGCACTACCAGAGAACTAATTTTTAAAGGGGATTAATACGAATGACAGTAAAACATTTATTTTTTTTGTACAGTCCTCATATGTTTTTCTCAGTTTAAAAGATGTTGATGATTTTTTTGTCCATTTATTTTCATGTATTTAATACCCATATAGGCCAGGGGTCAAAATAAGCTTTAGAGTTTGTCAGGGACCTTCTAAACTGCGTATCTCAGAACATCACTCCATCTTTACTTAAATGCAACAGGTAACAAAGATTTCCACTCTTCTGCTTTAGAAAAGAGAAAGGAAATAGGTCCTGTTTAGTTGAGAAAAACGCATAGAGCTGAATTGCAGGAGATGGGCTCACAAATGTTGTTTTGCAGAAGAAACACTAATGGAGATTCTGCTTTTACTGACACAAGGCCATCAATAAGAGAGAGCTTCCTTCCTTCCTCTGTCCTCCCTCGCATAGACTCGCTGGGTTTGTTATCAGTAGGACAGAGATTGAAAGTTTCAATTGGCTTTATCATTTCAGTTGTCCAGACTGACATTGAGTGTAAGACCTGGAAGCATTGTCAGTCTGAGGGTAAAAAAACTCCATGGAGATGTGGCACAATGACAAAACAGAGTCTTTTAGTATTGGTTTTAATGCACTGCGTTGGATTTTATGATGCATTCTGTATGCCGTTTTACAATATGTGTAACATAGTCTTCATAAATGTTAAATTAGGTTGTCATTACCTCTAAAGGGTTTAAGGAAGGCTGGAATTTTTCTATAAGGTTTCAACTGTACCATCTTACAAAGATTTCCTAATTTTGTTACATTTGAACCGTGTTTTGCTATGTATTTTATAGAATATCTTTAAACAGAAAAAAAACTGTTCTGTTAAGGCATCAGAGGTTTGCTAGAGCATTACTGAATAACCAGCATGAAGACTGTGTTGGCCTCTGCCACGCATTGGTAAAACAGTCGCCACATTCATCTCATTATTTGTTTTACAGTCAAACATATATTTTAGAAATGTAATTCCTCTATGTATTTAACCTAACAAATGTATTGTAAAGAATAGCACTGTGTGGTTTTGAAATGTATTCTGTTAATTATATTTATTTAGTTTTTCAGTTATCTTGTTTGGGGAGTTTGCAGTTTCCTGTTTGGCCAACAGGCATAGCCAAGGGTGGAGGACTGAAAGCACAATGCCAGCTTAGCAGGGACCAACCATTGGCTTGTCAGCAAGGGCGGTCTCTTGGCTTTAGTGAGATCATTTGTCTACCGATCTGCGTATGAATGTGCACACATTAGTGAATGCGACTGGGTGAATGTGACTATTGTGTAAAGCATTTTGAGTGGTCAGTATGACTGGAAAAGCGATATATAAGTTCAGTCCATTTCCTATTTACCTTTTAAGTTAGTATTAATGTTTAGTTTCCCAGTTTTGCCAAATCACTGCATATTTAACACTTTTATAATACTATAGTAATAGTAATAGTAATATCATCTTTACTGCCATTGAAACATACAACGAAATTTGTTCTCTGCTTTTTAACCCATCAAGTACCCAACCGGGTACTTGCAACCTTCTCTGAGTGCAAGCGCGCTGCTCTAACCACTCGGCCAGGACCCACCCCCCCATTTCTCTGCGTATAACCCATCCCCATTGGGGAGCAGTGGGGTGCCACTGTAGGGCGCCCGGGGAGCAGTTGGGGGTTGAGGGTCTTGCTCAGGGACCCAGAGTGCAGGCAGTGGGGATCGAACCGGGTACTTGCATCCTTCTCAGAGCGCAAGTGTGCTGCTCTAACCAGTAGGCCACCACTCCCTACTGGTTATATGTCAGCTTTCAGTACACTTGGTTTACTCAGTCAATATTGAGTAGAATTATCTTTACTTGGCCTCTTCTATGGGCCTATTATTCACATATTAAAGTTTGTCATTTCTCTGAAGTTTTTTTCTGGAATAAAGACACGCTTGGAAGCTCAGGAAAAAAGTTCTTGAGTTGGAAGCAGAGTTAGGTTGTAAAAACAAACAGATTCAGTTAGACAGAACATCTACTCATTGTGCACTACAAAAAAATGTGGCCTTTATGGAAGGGTAGCGAGAAGAAAGCCACTGCTGAAGGAAACCTTTAGAAGTCCTATTTGAAGTTTACTGCAAGCCTTGTGGAGGAGAAAGAAAAAAATGCGAAAGAAGGTTCTCTGGTCAGATTAGACAGAAATTAAACTGTGTGGGCCTTTCTGAAAAACACTATTTGTCAATGAAAACTAACACTGCACATCACCCTGAAAAAAAGCATTCCCGCTGTGAAATAATATTTTCCAGCGGTGTGTTATGGTGGTGTGTTACAAGCTTGTCATACTGGTCGAGCTGCTGTACAGGTGGGACATAAACAGTAGCGATAAACACAACTCCACAATGTCAGTGGGAGCTTCCTCTTTTATTTTCAGACCAACAGCGAAATAAAACCACACCAACATTAACAATGGATGCCATAGTGCTTAAAAACAAATAAACCTCATTGTGAAGAGACCATTACAGGGACAAAAAGACTGCAACAAATGAAAATGGAAACCAATTTATTGAAACCCATCTGTTCAAATGCTGAGTCAAATTTTTATTATTTTCCTAATTAATGTTAACAATTACTTCCTATTTAACTTTTACAGAGGCCAGGCTTAGTGGAGGACATGACCAGACACTCTCACATCAAGTAACCAAAAATAATATAAATTAAAAATCCAGGTTCCATGTAGTTATTTAATGGGGGGGTGTTTTCACTAGCATGAACAATTACTGTAGGTATCTGAAATATAAATATAACAGTGGCTCATTGTTACGTGATGACAGTATCATGGTGTTGGGGATTTCTTTGACTGGGACAGAGGTGCACTTTCCAGTAAGACAGCAACCCTAAACATACAGACAAAGCCACAATGGAATGGTCTATGTCAAGATACATTTATGTTATCCAATTAAGAATCAAACACAACACTTTACACTGTATGCTGACATAATTAAATATTAAATACATGAGCAATTTTGCAGAGTTGCATGGGTGACAATTTCAGTCTCTAGTTGTGCAAAGCTGATGGAGATCTATACCAAAACAGTTGTAGCTATAATAGCAAATAGGGTTGCAACATAATTCTAAAATGTATGGACTCAAGAGGGCTGACAACAAATACTTGCCTTTTAGTTTTTAGATTTTTATTTGTAAAAGCGGCAAAAATTTTTTTAAATTTTTTATTTCCTTTTCACAATGATGCAATACTTTGTGCTGGTCCATGTCAGTAAAATACACTGAGGTTTCTGGTTGTGACGTGCAAAAGCTGGAAAAGTGCAAAAGGGGTGGGAATACTTTTGCAAGGCTCTACAAAAATCCTAAAACACATTATGGATAAGATTGAACACAGTATTAAGGTAAAAGCAAACAGGAAAGTGGAGTGAGGACCTTCTTGTGTGAGGTGTTACTAACCCACCGTGTCAACCAGCCGATCCCTTGAGGCTGTCACTTTACCCCTTGCATGCCTTTCCAATACCCCTGTCTGCACCTTACTTCCTGTCACCACTTTTTGACTTGCACCCTGTCTCACTTTTGCCTAATTGTAAAAGTGCAGACAGGTGCACTGGAGTCTGAAGGAAGTCCCACTCTCTGCTACAACTTTCAGTTCGAAGATGCACTCGCGTCTGCCGCCTCTACCCTGCAGGATTGTAATTTCTGTCATACATAGGTGACAGAATATTTACAGTTTGTTTTTTTTACTCAACCCCTTTTTTCTTCATAGTTGAGGCTACACTTATCTGATTATTCTTGCTTCCTTTACTTCACTCCTTGGAACTTTATAACCAACCTGAAAAAAAAATATGATTGCTATAAGAATTATGAAAAACAAGGAAAAGGAGTAACACAAGTAAACAACTGCTCAAATATGGGAAAAAAGGCATTCAGAGTTATCCATAAAAGCATTTTTTTTAAATCATTATTAAACAATTGATCAAATCTTATTAATTACTGGCAGTAGTAAGGATGAAACAGGATTTAGTTTAAAGGAACATAGTGTAAATCCTGATTTATGATTGATGCATCTGCAAGGCCCGCACGGCCATATCACACCATTTGGGCTTCCTCGCCCCTCAGCCTGGCCAAAAGTTTCCCCACCGTGTACCTGGAAAAATTTCTGATGCGGACAGTCCCACGCGGTAAAACATGGTGGACGAGCAACCGCTCCTTCTGGCGGAGGATCGTAAATTTAGACATCATTATATTTCAACCCAAAAACCCCCCACTGTGATCAACAAATAAACAATTTCTGGAAATGCTTGCCGTAGGTGCACAACACTGCCCTCTAGAGTCTAGGAGAAAAGTGCAACTTCAGAGGAGGAGCCGCACGGAGCATAAATAGTGCAGACGCTGTGTACACATGCCTCATTTCCACACCGAATGTACGTGCGTAAAGCATAAAACAACCTTCGGGTTCCAGGATTTTTGCAGAAGTATACCCCCTCTGGTGACAAGTTGATTGACGCCACTGTCGTGCACGTGCATGGGAGAAGAAGAAAAGCATCTGTCGCTACAACTGCACAGGTCTTTTGTTTAATTCAATTCAATTCAATTTTATTTATATAGCGCCAATTCATGAAACATGTTATCTCGAGGCACTTTAAAAAGTCAAATTCAATCATATTATACAGATTGGTCATAAATGTCCTATATAAAGGAACCAGTTGATTGCTTCAAAGTCCCGACAAGCAGCATTCACTCCTGGAGAAGCGTAGAGCTACAGGAAGAGTCCTCTGCATTGTCTATGGCTTTGCAGCAATCCCTCATACTGAGCAAGCATGAAGCGACAGTGGAAAGAAAAACCACCCATTAGCGGGAAGGAAAAACCTCCAGCAGAACCAGGCTCAGAACCGGGTTTAGAGGCGTGCTGTCTTATCAGGTAAGAAAGCTTTAAATATTGAAGTTATTCCGTGCTCTCTCGCTAATGCATTGATTACAACGGAAACTCAATAAAGTAGCCAGGTGAATGAGAGCGCTCAGCTCATGACACCCATGCACACACCTAGAGGATTTGGCCTGTATCACTCTGTTATCAAAAGGCTAATCCAGCCTGTGGAGGCGATTGTGGTAAATAGAAGATAATTCATCTTACACATCGAGCAATTGTAAGGGACTGTATGGGAAAGAAAATAAATAATATTTAACTGAATGCTATAAATTATGCATTCAGGATCTGGATAACCCATTAAAAAACAATATTACTAATTAATATTAAATATATTAATTTATGTCCCTGTAATATGATAAGATGCTTTATTGGTCATCATACATACAAGGTACATACAACGAAATCTCATAGATCAGATGGAGGGTTATGTACGTGATGGAAGAATATACGCTCCGGTGAAGACAAGCTGAATTGGAAAGTTACATTACATCATCCCCAAAGTTGAGGGTTTTCACATCTGTTGTACCTGTGTTGGGAAAATCTCTGCTTGGCCCAACTATATAAGAAGAACGGAAATTGTATCAATAATGGCTCAACTCTTTGAAATAAGAAAAAAGTGTTTTTACTCAGGGTATTGGGTGGAGATTTGTTCAAAAATAGAAAATTTTTCAGTCTCAAACTCTAATTTTCCTTGGGTACTGGTTTTTGTTGATCTGCATTTGTGGGTATAAAAGCTCTTATTTAATTAACTTCTGATCTGCTGTCTGAAATTTTTGCACATCTTCAACTTTTGCATTCTTTTCAACTTGCACTTTTTCAGCTTAGACTCCTCAGTTGTTGTTGTTTTTTTCAGCCTAAACGTTCTGAAACTTTTTAATTATTTTCATCCAGCCAAGGATCATTACTTCAGACATCTCACTTCAGATTACACCACGCTATTAACACATCCTGCAGTCTCTCCTACTTTACAATTGCCAGTCTGTCCGCAGTCTCTCTTTGCTCGTTCAGTTTAAAAGCCTGGTGTAAACAGGTGTAATTCTGGAATGTGTGCCTGAAGCCATTTCATAGTAAAACAAATAGCTCAGCTTTACAGCTTTGTCTTGGTCAGCTTCAATGTTTAAGGTTACTTTATTTGTACTGTAGATTTGTTCTGCATTGTTTCAAGGCGCACATACAGTATACATATGCATACACACATTAAACACAAAACATCAAGCCGAACCATCTGCATATAGTAATACTCAAAATACTCAAGGTGTTAGATGATCTTAAAATTAAACCACAACAGGACACAGAAGAGGAGAGGAAGACTTAAATATTCAAATATAGAACAAAATCCATTTATATACATTGAGAGTGTCCGTGTCCGTTCAGCTAGTTCATATCAGTCCCTGCAACAGGGTTTGCAGGGACATTTTTCTTAAAATGTTTTGTTATACATGTAGGGACTAAGACCCTCAGTCCAGAGGGAAGAAGTTGAAACTCCCTGTGAAAGGGATGGAAGTCATTCTTTAAAAAAAAAAGAGGCTACCTGTTGCACCTGCATATGTACAGGGATGTAACTTAATGTTGGGACTCTCCAATCAGTCTAGAAGACAGTTTAACTATCTGCTGAAGGGAACTTCTGTCCTTCAAGGTTGCATGACCAAACCATGACACCAGGGAAAAGGATCAAACAGATTCAATGAGGCCAATAAAACAGTCACAATGGTTCAGTGAATGTAAAATGAGTTTTTTTAAGCAGAAAAAAGGCACTGATGGGCCTTTTTGCTCATAGTGATGCAGTTCTCTTCCAAGATTCATTTTTTTTATCCAAAACAGTCCTAAGACTGAACCTTCTCAGTGGCTTGACCTGTAATTGATTTGACTTTGTGCGTGTGAGATTTCCACCTAAAATCAAAGATCATATCTTTGGTCTTATCAAAGATAAGAGTCCTCACACCGTTGAACAAAGTCATCGGTCACCGGGACGTGGCTGCTTTCATTCTCCTTAAAGCTGCAGTGGGGAGTTTTGAGAAAACTGTGGGTTTAGCCAGAAAATCTGAAGAAGCAGGCAACAGTATGTAGGCAGTTCTTCAAAGATGTGTCAGCATTTTTCAGTTTCACTTTCTATGTGATGTGTATTAATCCCTCAGCGGGTAAATAATTTTCATTTTCATCAAATGATGTGGTAACCTTATGTTCCTAACCTATTACCAATGCTATACTCTATCAGCATGGAATCCAACAGGATTTTCTTTTCCAATTGAGATCTGATGTGTTTTTAAAGTGCTCCTTTGATTTATTTTAACAGTGTATATCTAATTTCAAGGTTACTGCATGGTTTTGAGGAGTCTTCAATTTACATTTATAATTTTTCAGTGCCTAGATAAGGTGTGTCAAATAGAGATGTCAAATTTAGAACTGATGTTCCAAATTTTGATCCTTGAATCATTATACTGCTTTTATGTGCTCTAAAAAAACAAATGTTACTGTTTAGCAAACAACAGATTGAAACTACTATATTGAGAAGAATTAAAGATTAAAACCTGATCTTTAATGAATACATGTAGGGTGTGTAAGTAGGGCTAAGTGTGTAACATGCTTAATAAGCAATTGTAAATACACAGTTTGCTCTTGTCTGTATTAGAAAGGTGAGGTAATGCTGCCAAAATTTCTCAAATCCTTTAGAAGTCAGATTTTATTGGAATTGTTGTTTTTGCACAGTATAAAGGT
This sequence comes from Fundulus heteroclitus, assembly GCF_011125445.2. Classification (NCBI taxonomy): domain Eukaryota; kingdom Metazoa; phylum Chordata; class Actinopteri; order Cyprinodontiformes; family Fundulidae; genus Fundulus; species Fundulus heteroclitus. The sequence continues at coordinate 85,029 of NW_023396567.1, forward strand.
TTACAAAAAAATGGCTTAAAAACAAGCTCTCTACTATGAAACAATGCACCTGATAATGATTTATTTTATCTTATTTTTACTTAAATGCCAAATGTTTTGAGCAGGTATGATGACCCAGTTCAGCTTTATTTATAAAACACTTCAACTGACCACACAGGACCAAGGTGCTATACAGAATACAATAAAAAAAAAAACATCATTACAATTACAAATGCCATTACCCAGACACAATACATAAAATTCAAGAAAAACACTCCAGCATACATGAATAACACACATATAGCCAGCCATGAAATAGTTAAATAAGCAAATTAAACTAAACTCTCACGTAGCGTCAAACGCCGCGGGAAAAAGATGACAATCAGAAAATGTCACAGATGGTTTTAGAAAATGTTTTCCTCTTGTCTCAGCAATTGTAAGCGAGCAACATAATAATTATGCATTTTTTGCCTCTCTGTCTGGGTGTCAATCCATCCATCCATCCATCCATCCATCCATCCATCCATCCATCCATCCATCCATCCATCCATCCATCCATCCATCCATCCATCCATCCATCCATCCATCCATCCATCCAGTAGCTATTGCTCCTGTCTCCAATTACATCTCAGACCTGGTTGCAAGTAACCTCTATATTTCCCTTCAGAGTTTAATATTTTGCAGCCTGTGATTGTGTGTTAATTTCCATCACATAAAATGCATTTGTAAATGAGAGCCAAAATCAGACCACAAAACTATGTCGGTAAGTATGGAGAATGATAGGTGGCTGGGTTATGTCAAATGTTTGAGTACCGCAGACCCAATGCTGTTTAGCTCTTTTATCCTTCCACAGAGCCATGTGAGGAATAAAGGAGGCAGGCCTTGATTCAGGATTTAAACTCCATGAATCCTGAAGTCAGTCTTTCAACTTGGTTTGTTCACCAGAACTCCTGACAGGCAGTAATGCTAAAGCTGAGCTTCACCATACAGTAGCATAGCCACAGAGATAAGTCACTAATTCATTTCAGCGTTAATGGTGTAATGTAAAACAGAGCTTATGAAAAATAGCAGATTACAGCAAAGCTGTTCAAAAGTACTAATGTTTTTTTTTTTAAAACTCTAGATTGCTTTTAGAGGTGTTTTTGTTTGCATCTGTTAAAAAAAAATCTTATCTGCCCTTTGCGTGATTTGTTGTTGGGTTAGTGAAAGCATTTGCTCAAAAGCAAAATTTCATTAGGAGACATGGAAAAGAAGTCTCTAAACAGCATTAAAGTGTGGCTGGAAGTCAAAGGTTAATTCAGGCATTTTCCTTGAGCAAAGTTTGATTTAAAGGACAAAGCTGTTTTGTATGAATCTGGCTAAGGCATGGGCTAAAAACAGCCTCGCTTTTTGCACCTTTTTGAGGCGAGATGAAGACGATGACTACGTCTTCCTGATGTAGTCAAACAGAAAGATCTCCACGGATGTCCAGTTTTTGGAGGGATAGAACAGAACTGTCAGTTTAATAAACACAACTTTTCAAGAAAATAATCCTGCATTAACCTTACCTCATGGTTTTTATTGTTCTTCACTTGGTCACTGTTAAATATATTCTTGAGACTGGATGGACAATATGGTTTCATTAACAGCTATTTGTGCCGTTTTACAGCTTGTATATGAAAACATCTCTTGGTTGCTTCAAGAACATACTAAGGTAACTTGCACACGCCTTAGCTGGGATGCTGTTGGACTATGACACATAGTGCATATTGTATAAGCTTTGTACATTATGGAAACTGTACGTATGGAAACATTACATATTCTATTATGTGTTAGGTCTATTGGCTGGAGTCATTTTTCCAGTATCAAATAACTTTGTTTTTCCTTTGGTCAATTTATATGTTTACCATTATATTCTACTCTTGGTGTTTTATTTAGAGCTAAATTTAAATTAGACAGTTTGATTTTCTTTCCTTCTTATTTTTCTTTTCTGATCACTAATAATTGTGTGTGTGTTTGCCACTGTCACACCCAAATTTGCCCATTGAGGGACATTTAAGGAATTCTTATCTTATCTGAACTAGAATGTTTTTGCTTTTTTTTTTATTTTGGGGCATTTTCTGTTAAGCTAAATTGTATCAAACTAAGCAACAGTTCTTTGTATAGAAGCTAAGTGAAAATAGGGTTGAGAAATTCAATTTTTAAAGCTTACTACTTGAAGACAAGAGAGCAATAAAAGTGCATCTTGCGTCGTCCTGATGGTTTTCATCCTCCTGTTCCTGGTTGCTCTCGTAAATGTTCTTGAGAATGTGTCCAACATTTAGTTTGGCTTTTCCCTTTTCACAGTATCCTCCTCACATGTCTTCTTCATAGAGAGAAATTTTCTGCTGGAGTAGCACCCTCACACCGTGAAATATGAGAGGGCAGGTGAGAACGAATGCCCGGGAGGCTGCTCACAACGCAAAAGTATAGTGTGAAAATTACTGTTTCCCATACAACATGTCAAACATGGTAAATAAAGGCTCCCATTGGGGTAGACTTTTTACGTTTTTCTTAAAATCAATACCACTTGCATCTAAAAGCTCACACAATACCAACAATTGAGCAGAAAGCTAAAGTAAGGTCAACACAAAAGAGGATGAAGCAGCAACTACCGCCTCCATGGCACATCTCTTTCTTTTGGTTTATTTTTTCCAGAGATACCTGCTTTTTGTCATTCAGTTGTGATTTTTGTTTCGTTTACTGGTGAGTTGCCTTTTTTCTTATCATGGCAGGAAAATCCCCAGGAACATTTTTCTTTCTCGTAATTAAGGACATATTTACCTTCAATAAAGAAGGTAAATATGTCTGACAATTGAGCAAACAAAACAAACACATTCAAAAATAATGTTGGGAATTACCGACAACTGCTGTTCTAATTTCAGTCAAAGTCAAATTAGGCCTGTAAGATCATGACCTTTAATACTGAGGTTTGTATACTTTGTCAGCTGGGTGTCTTCTGACTGTTATTGACTATTATGCTACTGTTTCTTTATTTTCAACTAATTTTCACGCTTTATCTTCTGTTCCAACAGTTTGGTGAGGTGAAAAATGTTAGCTGGAACTACTTCTCATTCCTTGTGGCAATGAATACATTTTAACACATTTTTTTCTCCACCAGCTTTCACAGAGCTGCAAGGTTTCTTCTTGTTCTCATTGATTTGTGAGGGTAAAAGAACAAATAACAGGATACTGCCATTTATTTAGGCAAAGTCACTCTAAAGACAATGAGGATACTTTTATAAGGAATATATGTTTCAAAGTCAATTACTGATGTTATTAGATTACACAAATATACATTCACTGGCCATTTTATTAGAGACACCTGTTGAAATGCTTGTCAACATAAATTCAGATTGTTGAAGTTCAAACAGAGCATCGGAATAGGGATGTAAAGGGGTTGCAGTGACTGAATGTGACATGGCTGTTGGTGTAAATTACATGAAAACATGAACCTGTCACATTCTGGCCCGGCTTTCTGCTTACCCCTCATTCACACAGACTCCTTCATCCGTGCGCACTTCGTTCCATCCCAATAAAAGCCATTCCTGTCAATGCATTTCCCACAGGCTCTGTGGCGTTGCAGAAAACAGAGAACCCTCCACTGTTGTCCGTCAGAATTCTGATAATATAGTTGAGTCAAATTCTAGTTGGCTTTTTTTCTTTAACCATCACCATTTATGATGTACTTTAATGCATTTTCTTGCTGGCCTGCAAGGCTGCTGTCAGTGTATTACTGAATGGTATTAGTCGAGCTCTAAAGAATAGTCAGCTTTGAGTTAAATATTAAATGTCTTACTTGCTGCAGCAAGGTTAGATAATTAGGGTGAGTACGGTACCGTTGATTTCAGAGTGATTGAACCACTCAGTGGAAAGGTAAGTACCAGTGAAATGAACTATTTGTGTTTGTTCTGTTAGGCTGGTTGATCTCATGTTGCCATTGTTATCGCAAGTGAACAATCATGTGAGTTGTGAAAGCTGGTGTTCTGGTATCAGCAATGAGGTCCTGTGAAAAGTGGTGAAATGAGTTTATTAAGAGTGGTTTGATCTCCAAAGGGGTAAAACGATCACGAGATTGCTCATGCTAAGTTCCTCTAGGGTACAAAGAAACAACAGGTAAGTCACTTAGAAGTTTTTAATTAACCGCAACTAAAAGGCCTGGTATACCGAAACTAAGACCATCTGACACTGCTTTAGAGTCTCCCTGCTCATTTTTTACAGTGGTTTGATGATATGAAAGAACAATTGTAACCCTTGAGGAACAGCCATAGAACGCTCTATGTCTAAAGTTCAATTAATTTCAATTGGATTTAATTCAGTTAAATTTTATTTATATAGCTCCAGTACCCATTACATGTGATCTCAATGCACATTACAAAGTTGATTCAATCAAATTGCTTAAAACGTTTTTTTAATCTAAGTAAATCCAGCAGATTGCATTGAGGAAAACTCCCCTTTAACAGGAAGAAACCTCCAGCAGAACCAGGTTCAATGTGAACGGTCATCTGCCTCGACCGTCTGGGGGTTAGAAGAGACAGAGAACGAAGCACTGATCCAGGATTACTTTTTATATTAGAGAGGGTAATGGCACAAACTGCTCAAAAGTTCAAATTGTTATTTTTTAAAGCTTTTTTTTCCTTACATTTATGCATTACAACTACTTAGTTTGGTTAAGGGAACATACAGTAGCTTCTTTAAATTCTCAAAATATGGTTTGCATGATATACGTTTTCCCTTTTCTTTTCTTAAAATGGAGATCCCATCTGGCAAACACACAAATGTGGTAGAGGCTCCAAAGAAACCTTTCAAGGAGAGATAAATTACTTTAAAAGCCTTGCTGGCTGTCACAAAGAAATTAATATCCATTAGCATAAATACAGTTACTTTTTTGTTCCTATGTAATGATTTACCACAGGACTTGGCATTTTCAGAGACCTTTGCCTAATTAAAAAACATTGATTTGCCTTTATCACTGAGAGATGAGCGAACATTTCTTCCAGATGATGCACCAAATCGTTGTTTTTAAGGGTTTTGACACATTATGGCATAATAATACTGTATTATCTTATTAACTTAGAGTCTGTCTTTGCATTTTTAAACAAGCTCCCAGCTGCAGTTAGGGAATAAATCTGACAGTGTGTGGTGCTGCACCTCCTCTCTTGTCCTGCTTCTTGCATCTTCTAAAGATCCAAGTGAACAAATCAAAAGTTCATGCTTTCTAGCAGACTAGCAACTGCAACTAAATTGTTGTTAGTATTACCACATTGAACAATACTATACTAAAATAATTATTATTTAAAACAAACTAAAATAATTATTAAAACAGTTCTTTTTCCTTTGCATTTCATGAGTGGAGAAATTTACAAAAGTAAGGAAAGTGGGTCATTAAAACACAGTTGGACTTCACACAGATAAATAGTTGTTTTCATACTCACTGACAAATAAAGCCACTTTCTAATGGTCCCGTAATGTCAAGCCAGGAAACCTCATCTAACCTGACCTAAAGAAAAATGCATAATCTTATGTGTTTCATGGCCAATTCGCTGGCAACTGGGGGACAACTTAAAAAAATATAGGCTGTCTTGCTTCAGAATATATTGTAATGGATCCACCCCCTTGTACACTCGCTAGCTGCAAGTAACTTGAACTAAGCAGATTGCATATCATAGATTGTCACCATAGAGTTAATTTCCACTACTCCATCTGGGTACGGAACATTTTTAGTAAATTAACTTATTTCACCGTTTGCAACCTGATTCACTTTTTGCAAACAAAACATAAAATGATGGGAATTTTTTTTTTTTTTTTTACATGTATCATTGTTTTATCTGGAGCTATAACTTTCTCTTTAACATTGACCTGAAAGTTTTTCACTAACTCTTTGTTGTTTATTGGTGCATTGGTGTAACCCTGGCTCTAGCAAGATAGGTTGTGGGTGCTGTGTTCGTAACTGCAAAGTCAATATAAAACTATATTTCTCGAAGTAAATGAAAGAAAAAAAAGGTGTTAATCACCATCACCTATCATTTTTCTTATCAACATCTACCTCCTATAATATACCTTTAGCATTTCTAGCTGAAACGTTTGTGTATTCATATCATATTAATCAATATACTATACAAACAGTAACATGTAGTTCAGGAGATCATCTGCAGCTTTGAAGGCTATTTTTTCTAAAATCATACATTTTAAAAGTTTAAAAATGTACATAATCAGCTTGATTCCACGTGTTTATATTCAGTTGTAAATTAAATGTAGAGCTCTTTTTTTATTAAAACATTTAACTTTTAACAGATGTATCTTTTTTGTCATTGTTGTTTAGAAAGAGCTTAGATGGGCACATCTTTTCTGGTACTATTTGCTGCATAAGTGAAACACACACAATACATCTCCCCAAACTATTATGAAAATATTAGCTAATCTCGTTACAACTCATAAAAACACGGATGGGGATTTTTATAACAGGTACATTATTGCTGAAGTGCCTTGGGTACAGGGATTAGCTGAAACTGCAGGCCTGAATGAATAATGCCCAAAGCTGAATATTACTCTGACTGGGCACTAAAGGATCAAATCTGTTGCAATCTGAATGTCACTATTTAAGCTTATGTTTATCCCTGGCACTGACAGACACCCTGTAGATATTTGCAGCCTGTACAAAAAATTGGATGCAGTAAACTAAAGTAATTTCATATCTAAAAAATTAACTGCTTACCAAGACTGTGGTAATGCTCTTCCATGCAGAGCGATATGATTCCTATTATTTTTTTCTTCAAGGTTGTAAAAAAACTGACAGCATGGTTGGCGAAGCTACTGAAATGTCACCTACTCAACCTCCAAGATTAGCTGCAAAAATGAGGGCGGCAAAAGCTAACAAGACATGCTGTTCTCACCACTTGTCAGCTTTTTGTCAAGATGCCTTTTGCGAAGTGGTTCAACTTCCAATACACTTGCATGAGCTGCTCATGGCTTGAACAAGCAGTTGATTTGTCTCAGTGATATTCTTGCCTTAGACTGTGATGTTAAATTTAGAAAAAAGAAGACACTGAAGAAAAAATCTCCAACTTTCTGTCCTTGTTAGGCATTCCGTTCAGCAAGCCCCCCATTAGGAATCTCGTTAAAAATTGCTAAAGAAAACCAAAAAAAACATAGAAACAGAAGGGTCACTTTAATAACCTGATCATATTTCCGAAATGACGGCCATTTTAATTTGTTTAATCTAATCTGTGTAATTTTGGTATTTTAGAATCTTTATTGTCATTATGTAACCATAATGACATTTTTGTGAGACACCAATTCAGAATTCACACATAAAACACAGACACAAATCAAGACATAATGTTCAAGTTGAATGCACCGACCAAACCTCCTGAGAAGCTCAAAGCATGCAAATAGTCCTTAGCAACTGATAGGATTTAAATGCTCGAGTCAAGCAAGACTAATCCGTCACTTTACAGTATGATGTGAAATTGCTGTGCAATTGCATGAATGTATCAAACAAACATTTCCCAAAGAAATTGAAAACAGTCCAAATAGTATGAAAAAAAAACATTTAATATTTTGGTTTTGCCTCACAGACCAAAACTGGTCCGTAAGTCAGACACCCTGTCTACTTTTAAGACTAATCTTAAAACTTTCCTTTTTGACAAAGCTTATAACTAGAGTGGCTCATGTTACTCTGAGCTACCTTTATAGTTTTGCTGCTATAGGCTTAGGCTACTGGAGGACATCAGGATCTAATTTTCTCACTCTATAGAGTTCTACTGTTCTTCAATTATGCATTGCGTGTCGTCATTTCTGCTTTAACTTTCTGTTCTCTCTCTTTTATCTTCATAGTGACATCATCCAGAGAAGACGGCTCACCCGCTATTACCATCTAATGTAGAACAGATTCCTGGATTAATGTGTGCTTCTGTGCTTTTTTGTCTCTCTTGTTGTGTCTCTGCTCTGTCTTCTGTAACCCCAGTCGGTCGAGGCAGATGACCGTTCATACTGAGCCCGGTTCTGCCGGAGGTTTTTCCTTCCCGTTAATGGGGAGTTTTTCTTCCCACTGTCGCTTCATGCTTGCTCAGTATGAGGGATTGCTGCAAAGCCATGTACAATGCAGACGACTCTCCCTGTGGCTCTACACTTCTCCAGGAGTGAATGCTGCTTGTCGGGACTTTGAAGCAATCAACTGGTTCCCTTATATAGGATATTTTGACCCATCTGTATAATCTGACCCAATATGTATAATATGATTGAACTTGACTTTGTAAAGTGCCTTGAGATGACATGTTTCATGAATTGGCGCTATATAAATAAAATTTTATTGAATTAATATGAGTTGGTAAAACCTTTATTTATATATATATATATATATATATATATATATATATATATATATATATATATATATATATATATATATATATATATATATATATATATATATATATATATATATATATGGAACAAGGCAGTCTTCAAGCGGCATGCAGAGACTAGTAGCTCACAGCAGTGAGGGCTGAACGCAAACAGGAACTGGTAGAAACATGCGATGAGACGAGTCACTCTGGCAGGGAAGAGTTGGCTGAGGCAGGTATATGTAGACAGGGAAACAGGTGAGCAGAGTTGACTCTAATTAATTGCAGCAGGTGGATCTGATCAGGTGCACAGTGGCGGCTGGGAGATGACTGAGCTGATTGGATGGTGGCTGAGGACTGGACTGAGCTGATTGGGTGGTGGCTGAGGAGTGGATTGAGCTGATTGGATGGCTGCTTTGGGTGGGAGGTAACAGAGCTGAATCCGGAAAAATCCAACCAAAACAAACAAAAAACCTAAATCGTAACACAGACTGACATTTTCCAGCCTTTATTTTTGTGTATTACAATAATTTTCCACTTACAGCTAATAAAAAAACTTGACATTAAAGAGTGGAATATTGCATCTGTGAAATTAAAAAAAAAAATTAATAGAGAAATGTGAGTAGAGTAACTATACCTGAATTTATTTTTGTCTGGTTAAAAAAAGCCTATTTTTACTTAATGTATGAATTAAAAGAGGTAATTTGATAACAACAGACTAAGTGATTGCACAATCGAGCGAGTCCAGGCTTTTATAGTAGGAATAAGAGGCAAACTGGGAACAACCCGGGACGGGTTTCTCTGTCAATGGCACAACGAGATGCGGAGCCGTTGCTAAGCAGCAGCTCCTCCAGTGTGTGCACAGCAGGGTATGTAAACAGAACAGGATGGCATGCATGTAAGCGCTGATCATTCACGTAAGATCATTTACCCGAGATGTAGCCATTTATGTCAAAGAGAACGAAGAAAAATCCCTTGATGAAGCCTTGATTCCTGTGGAGGATTGTGCACGAGCTTCAGGCACATGTTTAGTCTCGTGCAAGTTAAGTTTCTCTTGGGGGAAAAAAACAGTTGGGGGCTTACAGTTCAATCTAAACTGTTCTACTCACACACTGATTTGTGCAGGATTAGATGTAGATCCTTTCATGAAAAGGATGTTTAATACTCAGAGGTTGTTATTTCAGAAGTTAACGTTTATTCTGACCAATGAGCTTCATCTGAACGCATATTCTAATTTATCTAATATCTAACACATATTAAGCTGCCCACTTCTCCTGTTATAGTGCATGCAAGTTTATGTAATATATACATTTCAACAACATTTAAACTTATGCTGGAGTGCCATGGTTAGCAGAGCTACAGAGATCGACCACCTCAGGCAGGGGAACATATCAATAGCACCACTACAGTATTATGTGCACCATACAAATCGGGCTATTATGGAAAGAAGGAATATATCTGAATCAGACCTGTGTCAGATAAATTGTCCAATAGCACACTCCTGCAGAAATCAATGACATGTCAATGAGCCAATTCAGCCGTTTGAATCAGCTGTGCTGGTGCAGGGGCATATCTAAAACGTACAGGACACTGGCTGTTGAGAACAGGAACTGGCAATCCCTGATATAAACTTATAGACTTATATAAATGTATTAGCAAATATTACAAGGGTACGGAATGTCATTATGGAGTTACTAAGCTATAATATAATAGTTATGGCAACATTTCTTTAGAAGTGGAGCTGTGGGTTCAGCATTTTCGAAGGAGCAACCCTTTCAGTATCTTTCTCCCAGCAAAAGGCACAGTCAGCTCAACTGGAAAGCGACCAATCATATAAGAGCCAGTGATTTCACTGGTATCTGCCTCAAAACTGTCAAAAGTTTCGCACAAGCAAAGTGCCACTTTGAGAGCAAAGCAATCTGCGAAACGTGTAGCTACTGATGTGCTCACAGATTTGGTGGCTGTGTGCTAGCCCGCCAGGCTCTGTTCACATGGGTTGTTGAATCGACGGATGAGGAATTTAACTGTGCAAGTTATAATGTAGATGTTTACCAGTGAAAATGCAATTTTCATTATGCATTATATTTATTTGGATATTTAACTAGAGTATCATTCCAATGACAACACTCTGACCAAAGCATCTGACTGCTATTTTACTTGATAAAGCCATATGTATTTCCATCAAAACCTGCATAATATTTACCCCGTTTAAACCTAATTTAATTATAAAGTTTTCAGAAGGGCTGTAAGTCACACTGTAATTTACAATACAGATGCTCTGCTGTTTACGTTAAAACCTGCTGTCTTTCTGATGTCCTCAAGCACAATATGTTAGCTTTTTTAACATACTAATGGCTCCTAGAAAAAGACCTTGACAAACACTTCTTTAGCCGTTCCGCCCAATTATCGCTGCAGTATAGAACAGCTGTCTAGCAGCAATACTAGCGCAAATCACTCATTAATCACCCATTTGCCTTATAATACAGCAGCAGCAGGGAGGTGGTCAAAAAGGTGCCAGCAATTTTATGCTTTTATTAGCAGCTTACAGTAATAATTACCTGAGGGCTGCTTGAAGGTGAGAGTTGTGTTTTTATACATTTCAGGCAAAATGTTGTGCATGAGTTGCAGCTTTAAGGAAAAAAAAAAAGATCAAGATGCTGACATCCTTCGTGTTGTCCTTATATAACAAATTCATGTCGTAGGTCTAAGCCTTCCCACTTGTCCCCAGAGGTGGCTGTTTTCTCACCAACTTAAGGTAGAGGACATTGTCAGGACACGGCTGCTTATACATGTTAATGCACCCTTTTTCCTATTCTGCTCCTGTTAGATTGATGGCTAGGCAGTGGTTCTCATTGATCAATCAGACACAGTCTGCGTCTCAAATGAACCCCGGCTGCGGGAGTTGTGCATTCTTCCGAGGGAGCAGCGTCCCAAGGGGTGCGACAGTGAGATGCGCTGGATCGATAGTTTTTAACTTATTTGTGTAAATACTTTTTTTAACCTTGCTGATTTATCATCTGCGTTGGTTTTGCCACAGAGCGAGAGAGAGAGAGAGAGAGAGAGAGAGAGAGAGAGAGAGAGAAAACTACAACAGACGTCACCCGGCGTGCCAACACAGCTGCTTGACTTGTACTTTTCATCTTCATGGTCAAGGCAGGAAAGAGGAATATAGGAAAGATGGCAATTAATTATGCATTTTATCAGCCTGATGGATACCTCACGCTTAACGCGAAACTATATTTCCCTGGAGAACTCAGAGCATTCAACTCATTCCTAGAGTGAATCCTTTGAGAAATGTTGTCAGTTCAGGACATGAAACTTTGCTGACATTAAATAAAAATAACATAATTTTACCTCTAGCTCTGCAGTGGCTTTTTATACAAGACTTTTTCTTTTTCAAGTAAATCTCTTTGTGGACAAAGAGATTTTGAATCAGATGTTGGAACATATATATATATATATATATATATACATATATATATATATATATATATATATATATATATATATATATATATATATCAAAAAGTTTCTCTGCACTCACTAATTTTTTTTTAATTAGACAACTTGGGTCTTTCTAAATATGTCATACTGATTTACAAAGAGACTTTTCAAGAATTTCATCAACGCCAAAAGAGGAAGTTGAAAGTGTTTATCCAAACAGACTGATTTTAATTATTACAGCTCTATTTTGTGTAAATGCTTTTCTGTTACTTGGATTTGGCTGTCAGATGGATACAATAAAAATAGATATGTACTGATACCAGTTTTCCAGTGTTCAGTTTACATAGAGGCATTTTTTCTTTACCTCTCTTCAAATGGGAAAGACACAGAAACGTATAGCTGAAACCAGATATTTACATACACTGTCTTGACACCAAACCTTTTTTAAATCAATGTCTAAGATAAATTTGAGAATAGTTTTCCTTTTTAAGGTCTGGAAGGTTTATTAGAATCATTTTTATGCTAAATCCCAGCAATTTTAGAATTGCCTGTGAGACTTGGGTCATCTTTCCACAAGATTCTTATGACATTTTGTTCAAAATTTGTCGTTACTATGTCAGGTTTGTAGGTTGCTTTATTCACAAACCGTTTCAGATCTGCCGAGAAAACTTTCTGTGGCACTGAGGTAATTTGAGCTTTTATCAAAAGGTGTTTTGCTGTAAAACATTAACTACTTTGCCATTTGTTATTTTTCAAGCAGAATATGTCTAAAATATTTTTTTAACCAACGGCAACATTAAAAATTTCAGTAGAATCAGTTTCTTTCACCCATGACCTTTTTTTAAAAATAATTTTGTATTTTCATTAACTATTAATGTTAACCTTTTTTATGTAAGGTTTTGTCAAGAGATCTTGGCTAGCCAATCTTTTTTCTGCTGTACACAGCTCCCACACTGAGATTAAGAGGCGTTTCAAACTCAAAAACCAAATTAACTCCAGTCTAAACATGTCATGAAGGTGCTTGTGAAGACTGACTAATTAAAGGTATTTACTACCTTAGAGTAAGTATGAATGTATACAGTGACTTGCAAAAGTATTCATACCAAGATTGCCCTGAATTTGGCTCTGTTCATCTTCCCATTAAGTCTGACCATCTTCCCTGGGTAATCTTTCTACTTAGGTTGTCTTTTTATGTAATTCATATTCTCCAATCAAAGGCACACCATCAAGCAAACAGCCTTCCTCCTCCACCCTCCCCCCAGCTGATACACCAGCCATGAGTCATGCTAGTATGACTGACCTCTCTACTGGAGAGTATCAAGGCGGAGGAGCAAGCAGATAGCAGCCCCAGATCAGCCTTAGACTGGTTTTCCAAATATAGTTGTAGCCAATCAGAGTGAAGTCAACAAGGCAGAGCTGCACATCATTGCCGCAACCAACCCATTTAATGAGGAGGGACATTTGGCCTGACAAAACAACCAGCTGATGATATGTTTTAAAATGAATTTCTTTGAAGAATATACATGTGCAGTTATATCAACTACAGGAAATGGTTTATACAGTGATGTCATGCCACCTTTAAAGGAACAGCGGAGGATTTTCGAAGTGAGTTCTGCAAATCAGTTATAAATACTTAATATGTTGCCCAATCCAGTTTAGCTGTTGCTGCTTTTCAAGAGAGGCCATGGTGTAGAAGAAACCAACTTTAAGTTTAAACACAAGATTGTTAATGTGCTCCTTGAAGAAAAGTGTATCATTATGGTCACACCAGGGTATTCCATTCACTCTATGATTGTAGTAAGAGTGCTTTGTTTAGAAAAATTGAGAATAAGCTAGGCTGTAACAGCACTGTATGTGTCCTCTTTCATCCTCTTTAATGGAAAACTGGCTCAGAGCCTATCTCCTTTGCTGTGTTTCTTTCCTGGACCCGGTTGCCTGTGGAGCTTGTCTGTCATTACCCTTCCTAACATAGAAAATATTCCTGGATCAATGCTTCCGTGCTCTTTTTGTGTCTCTGCTCTGTCTTCTCAAACCCCCAGTCGATCGTGGCAGATGGCCGTTCACACTGATTTCTAGCTCTTAATGGGGAGTTTTCCTGCCCACTGTCGCTACATGGATGCTCTGTATGCGGGATTGCTGCAAAATTAACAACCATGCAGACGACTGTCCACTGTGGCTACACTCTCTTTCAGGGGGAATGAATCATTTTTGTCAATGACTCAATGCAATCTGCGGGGTTTCCTTAGATAGAAAACTTTGGTCAGTCTGTATGATTTGATTGAATGGACTTTGTAAAGGTGTTTACAACGTCCATGCAGGGTTAATTGGCCTCTCTAAATTCTCCTTTCAGGACTTTCAGGACTAGAGAGTACTTTGGCTGTTCTTCAAGGGTTAAAATTTAGAATATTTTTGTTTTCTTGTCATCAAGTCACAGTATGAAATGAGCAAGGGGGACTCTAGAGCAGTAACAGACAGTCTCAGTCTAAACTTTTTAACCAATCTGTCTTTATCATTTGATTAAATTGACTTTGTAAAGTGCTTGAGATGATGTGTTGTAAACTGCTGCTATATAAATAAAATTGAATTGAATGAGGAGCCTTATAAATGCCCATTTTGTCCATTTACTCTGTTAAAAAACGATTCTTAACTCTGTTAGAGTTTTTTTTTAATTAAAAGTGTTTTATTGCTCAAAAAAACAAAACAAAAAAAAAACAACCTGCAAACAAATTCACAGAACAGAACTGAACAAACAATATTCTGCTGAAGTTTTGCTTTTCGGGTGTCACTTATAGTTATACTACACCACAACACCAGTCTTCACCGCTGCCTGCTGTCTCACTTGCAGAGGAGTGTCTGCCTTTTCCACATGACATGTCGGTATTAGTCAGTGAAGAGTTTGGAGAGCGCCACCTATTGTTTTTGCATGTTATTAACTGGCTCATTAGCTTGGTAACCCAGTACTCAAAGGACAGATATAAATCCGGTAACTTAGAAGAAAAAAAACAACATTTCTGAAGCCTTCTCTTATATGCTGGTGTTACTGTGACACTACTAATTATCACATTTTACTTTATATACATCAGGAAAGAGATGTGTGAATCTGTCTGTCATATCTGTGAAGATTCTTATATGGCAATGGTGAATTTAGGTACCAGCAACAATACCACCCCATCCCTACAACCCCACTATGTCTTGTCACATTAACAGTGAGTGTTGTAACAGCAAATAAGATTTGATGATGTGTCTCTACCACATCACATAATCTAAGGTCATGAAGTACTTCCTGGTACAAGTGTCTACAGCATGGTGTAAGCATTTGTGAATCACATAAACTTTTCCCCAACCATGTTACTGGAGGCATTTCTTCACTAATAGCCTCAGATGATGGTAAGATATCTCAACTGTGGTTGAGTGGAATGAATTTCCAAATATCAACAGCAGTTTTTCCAGTCAGTCTCATCGTTTTTGATTCTCAACACAACTGAGGCATGAACTGCCAAATCCAACGTGCAATCCGACAGTCTAATTGTTATCCATTGATATAACTCCCAGAGTTAGTTGATTTGACATGGAAATACAATATTGCCTTCAGCCAAAACAAAGTGAAAATGTGATTGAAAATTGAAAGATAAAAAGATACTTGCATAAGTACATCTTTTAAAATCTTGATATGGTTCAAAGTTTGATCAAAAGAGATAACTAAGCCTGATTTTCCATGGCTTTGATTTGGCTAAATTTGGAACTGACCTATGTTCTAAAAAAAACAAAACAAAAAAACCTTTTTTTAGCTAATTGAGCTTCCCATTGAAGGCAGCCCAGGTTCACAAGTAATAATCTTAATAATTTTTGGGGGACAGCTACTGTTAAGCTCCCCATTGATGTCAGACCAAGTCTGCATATTTAGAAATGTAGAAAGTGTTTGCAAGGTCTTGAGCAGATCTTTTGAGGTGCATGAAGACTTCAGTGACTGAGCTTGAGTGTTACCGGAATGATTTGAGCATGTACAAAAAAACTGCATTCATGATCATTTATTATTATTACTGTAGCAAATCAGGGGTTTGGGGTGCCACATGTAACAGCCTGGTAGCTGCAGTTTCAACTTTTCCATGGCCTGCAGCGTGTATGCAGATAATTTTAAGGAAACATTGCAACTCTGTTCTCATGCTAAGGCTGCACTCTTATAATGGCCAATCAGGGCGGACAGTGATTCAACTAAATTTCAAGTATAAAACAAAACAGCTTATATGTGCATGTATCCTTCCAGTTATGTGGCTGTAAACAACAGGATTTCAGCAACGAGCTGAAAAGAGCGTACCATACTTTCCATACCTATAAACACAGTCTCATAATCCAGCCCTTTGCAAATAAAGTTCAATATGCTCTGGACTCCCTGCTAGAGTGAGCCACACACACCTCCGGATTGCACAAAGGCTTATTGTTGGGGGACAGAAGAACATTATGAGTATTAAAATCATTGCTGAGGATGGAATGCTCTGTACAATAAACCATCTCACCACCACTTTCACATAGCGGATAAAGGGGCAGACTGAGTGCTCATCCACAACGAGGCTAAAACCGATGGCGCTGCATGATGGTGACACAGATGTGACAAAGGTGATCTAATCATCAGTGAGGCAGAACATCTGCACAGTGCAGCACGAGATTAATTAATGGTATCACATCACTGCTACAACATTTACGTACTATTAACCTCGTATTCCGTAAAGTTTAATTGCACTGGTACCTTTCTATTGTAAATGTAGTAAGTTGAGGGACCGCGTACACAAAATTATTCAATTTGTCCCAAAGTGGTGTAGTTACCTGGCTTAGCTTGGGACAAAATAACGTATGGTATTGTATCAAATGCATTGCATTGAAGAGCCATTCAGGAGTGTTACTTTCTTTATGCTGCATTTTTTCATTCACGCAATGCAATATTGTGGAGTAGGATGCCTAAGAAATCAGCAGCACAAATCAGATTTGATTATTATTAAAAGCACAACAGTGCCTTGATTCCCTTGACACTGAAATTGAGGTTTTAAATTTTATTTTCCTTAATTGCTTTAATCGCATAGGGATGAGTGCTGAGGATCAAAGAACACTAATCACTTTAACATTTAAAGCTGATTTGCTATGTGTCAGGGTTTTGTGGATTGAACCCGAATTCAGCCACACACAGAGCCACAATTAAGGAGTCTTTATTGCAGGGTTTGAGCAGTGGATGAAAAAACCAGGAAACTATACCATGCTGGGGCTGAAGTGTGAAGATGGCTGGAGCTGGACGGCTGAGCTGGCGAGGGAGCAGATGCTAGGCAGACGGCGGACGAGGAACACACATCGACTGAGGGCATCTGAAGGTTGAAGACGGACCAGCAGTGGGGAACAGACTGAGGGAGTTTATATAAGGGAGCTGGCAGGTGTATTGAGTCCAGGATAACTAGAGCAGCAGGTGAAACAGATCAGGCTTGGAGTGGGACTGAGCAGAGTGGAATGATCCGGAACTGTCCATGGTGAAGCCGGAGGAACTGATCCCTGACATCACCCCCCCCTCAAGGTCGGATCCCAGACGACCAAAGAAAAATAGTCCAAACATCAAAATAACCCACTGAGGGTGGGTGGAGGGAGGCACAGGACGGAGGGAGAGAGTCCAACAAAAAACTACCCAACCAGGGCGAATCGGCGAGAGGCTTTGATTGGCAGGCCAAAGGCGAAACAAGAGGAAGTTCAGGTGGTCGACCAGGGGGTTGACGGCCACGAAAAAGCTCTGGAAGCCACTGCGGAGAGCTGGAGACCACAAGCTGCGGCTTAGGAGAACTGAGAGCGCTGGAGAACTTGAGAGCGCTGGGGAACTTGAGAGCGCTGGGGAACTTGAGAGCGCTGGGGAACTTGAGAGCGCTGGGGAACTTGAGAGCGCTGGGGAACTTGAGCGGTGGCTTACTTCGGTGCGCCGGGAGGATGCTTGGCTGATGACTGGTGGCCAGGTGGGTCGGCGGAGGACGGCCCGGACGTGGCAGGCGGCGAAGCAGCAAGGTCTCTGGAGGCGGTCGTCGCGGAGGACGACCCCGGCGAGGCGCAGCCATCTGGCAGCAGAACGGCAGGATCTCCGGCTCTGAGCGTCGCGGTGGGCGACCCCGGCGAGGCAGGGCCAGGTGCGGGCGTCGCGGTGGGCGACCCCGGCGAGGCAGGGCCAGGTGCGGGCGTCGCGGTGGGCGACCCCGGCGAGGCAGGGCCAGGTGCGGGCGTCGCGGTGGGCGACCCCGGCGAGGCAGCAGGGTCCACGGCGGGCGTCGAAGCTTCATCCCGGTCTGCCAGACATGGAGTTCCAGAGCAGGACCCTCGCCGGACTGGGGAGCGGAGACTGGAGGCGGGTCCCCCTGGACCGCCTCGCAGAACTCGGGAGCGTCGTGGAAGGGAGGCGGGTCCCCCTGGACCGCCTCGCAGAACTCGGGAGCGTCGTGGAAGGGAGGCGGGTCCCCCTGGACCGCCTCGCAGAACTCGGGAGCGTCGTGGAAGGGAGGCGGGTCCCCCTGGAACCCCTCCCGGGACTTGAGAGCGTCGGCGGCCTCGGACTGTGGCGGGACGTCAGCGAAGGCCGGCGGCGGCGGGACGTCAGCGAAGGCCGGCGGCGGCGGGACGTCAGCGAAGGCCGGCGGCGGCGGGACGTCAGCGAAGGCCGGCGGCGGCGGGACGTCAGCGAAGGCCGGCGGCGGCGGGACAGAGCTTTCTTCGGCCGGCGGAACAGGTCTTTCGTCGGCCGGCGGAACAGGTCTTTCGTCGGCCGGCGGAACAGGTCGACCCCCTGGGGGCTTTGGAGCTTTGACCAGAGGCGGGTCCCCCTGGACCCCCTCGCTGGACTCGGAAGCGTGGGCTGGAGGCGGGCCCCCCTGGACCCCCTCGCTGGACTCGGAAGCGTGGGCTGGAGGCGGGCCCCCCTGGACCCCCTCGCTGGACTCGGAAGCGTGGGCTGGAGGCGGGCCCCCCTGGACCCCCTCGCTGGACTCGGAAGCGTGGGCTGGAGGCGGGCCCCCCTGGACCCCCTCGCTGGACTCGGAAGCGTGGGCTGGAGGCGGCTCAGCAGGACCTTCAGAGGCTGGCGGCGGCTCAGCAGGACCTTCACAGGCTGGCGGCGGCTCAGCAGGACCTTCACAGGCTGGCGGCGGCTCAGCAGGACCTTCACAGGCTGGCGGCGGCTCAGCAGGACCTTCACAGGCTGGCGGCGGCTCAGCAGGACCTTCACAGGCTGGCGGCGGCTCAGCAGGACCTTCACAGGCTGGCGGCGGCTCAGCCCTCAGCAGGACCTTCACAGGCTGGCGGCGGCTCAGCAGGACCTTCACAGGCTGGCGGCGGCTCAGCAGGACCTTCACAGGCTGGCGGCGGCTCAGCAGGACCTTCACAGGCTGGCGGCGGCTCAGCAGGACCTTCACAGGCTGGCGGCGGCTCAGCAGGACCTTCACAGGCTGGCGGCGGCTCAGCAGGACCTTCAGAGGCTGGCGGGGCTTTTCTCTCGTCGGCCGGCGGGGCTCTTTTCTCGTCGGCCGGCGGGGTCTTTCTCTCGTCGGCCGGCGGGGCTTTTCTCTCGTCGGCCGGCGTCGGCAAGATGTGCGCACCCACGCGGGCTTTGGCCGTGGCGTGCGCAGCAGGAACCTGAACTATAGCCAGCAGAGCGGAGCTTTCGGCGGCTGGCAGAGCGGAGCTTTCGGCGGCTGGCAGAGCGGAGCTTTCGGCGGCTGGCAGAGCGGAGCTTTCGGCGGCTGGCCAGAGCGGAGCTTTCGGCGGCTGGCAGAGCGGAGCTTTCGGCGGCTGGCAGAGCGGAGCTTTCGGCGGCTGGCAGAGCGGAGCTTTCGGCGGCTGGCAGAGCGGAGCTTTCGGCGGCTGGCAGAGCGGAGCTTTCGGCGGCTGGCAGAGCGGAGCTTTCGGCGGCTGGCAGAGCGGAGCTTTCGGCGGCTGGCAGAGCGGAGCTTTCGGCGGCTGGCAGAGCGGAGCTTTCGGCGGCTGGCAGAGCGGAGCTTTCGGCGGCTGGCAGAGCGGAGCTTTCGGCGGCTGGCAGAGCGGAGCTTTCGGCGGCTGGCAGAGCGGAGCTTTCGGCGGCTGGCAGAGCGGAGCTTTCGGCGGCTGGCAGAGCGGAGCTTTCGGCGAATGCACGCACACCCACGCAGGCTTGGGCCGTGGCGTGTGCGGTGGGAACCTCTGCGGTGGTTGGAGAGGCGGTGTGCACCCCGGCCTCGTAGGCTGTGGGAGTTTCGTCAGGGGCGGACCAACATGGGAGAAGGTCGTCCCTGTCCCCGTAGAAAAAGTCCCACAGCTGATCTTCATGAATGCGGGGTGCTCTAGCCAGACTCCACTGAGCGGCGGCATCTGCACTCGGCCGACTCACCGGAGAAAGGGAGGTGACGTCGGCTGCAGTTGGTGCGGGTTCAGCGGGGATGTCAGGCTTGGCCTCAGGAGATCTTCTGTGCCGCCCAGTCCGGCGTCTGCGCCGGGAGGAGCCGGGCGGCGATGTAGAGGCTGCTGCTGACGGTGAGGCATCAGGAGCTGCAGCAGAGACAGCAGCGGCGGAAGTTACAGCAGCGGCGGGGACAGCAGGGACTGGAGCTGCAGCAGCGGCGGAGACAGCAGAGACGGGAGGAGCAACGGTGGACGGGCAGGTGAGCTGTGGTCTGGGTGGAGGTGGCTCGTTGAGGAGCTGGGAATGCGCAGCCTGATAGTTCCACTCCAACTCCTCAAACAGCCCAGAGATTCCGAGGGTTGAGAGGAGCTGGATCTGGTCCTTGAAAATGTCCCGTGCGTGGTTGACGGCATTCAGCCGTTTCCAAGGCGGGCTGGCTGCGGCGATAGCATCCAGGCTTTCTCGGAGCTGGGTACAGAAGAGCTCCGCTGTGGAGCTCAGGGAAGAGGTGAGCTCCGGGCTCTGTGTGGGTGACAGGTTCATTTGGCTGGTCCGTACTGTCAGGGTTTTGTGGATTGAACCCGAATTCAGCCACACACAGAGCCACAATTAAGGAGTCTTTATTGCAGGGTTTGAGCAGTGGATGAAAAAACCAGGAAACTATACCATGCTGGGGCTGAAGTGTGAAGATGGCTGGAGCTGGACGGCTGAGCTGGCGAGGGAGCAGATGCTAGGCAGACGGCGGACGAGGAACACACATCGACTGAGGGCATCTGAAGGTTGAAGACGGACCAGCAGTGGGGAACAGACTGAGGGAGTTTATATAAGGGAGCTGGCAGGTGTATTGAGTCCAGGATAACTAGAGCAGCAGGTGAAACAGATCAGGCTTGGAGTGGGACTGAGCAGAGTGGAATGATCCGGAACTGTCCATGGTGAAGCCGGAGGAACTGATCCCTGACACTATGCCTGTCCTTAGTTGGATAGATTTGCGACAATCCAGCTGGATTTGACCCGTGTTGAAATTCTTACAAAAAACCATGTAGGATATAAAAACAAAAAGCATACCCAACAGAACGGCGCAAAACAAATTCTAATTTCAGAAGACGAGGGAAAAGTAAACTGAAAATGAAAGCAACAGAAATGTTCAAAACATGTACCATAAAAACAAATACTACTAACATCCCACTGCAGATGCTTGAATTAGTTCAGCTTTGCAAAAAATCTGACACAGTATGACTTGTATTGTACTTTGATCTCATTTTTCTGACAGCGTTAAATTCATGAAGTTCATGAAACTTTTTTCTCTAGCCTGCTTTATTCCCATAAATCAGGCCCAGCTGTTGACAAGCGCTCCTCTCATGTGGAGGAGGCAGACAGTGAAAAAAAAATGCTGATGTTTCCTCTCGAATACAGAGATCCACCCCGGGCGGCTTTGGCTCTGTCCTTATTTGTCATAAGTGTCCAAGACAAAGGCCAAAGAACGTACGCGGAACATACATTTTTAATGTGACATCCTCATCAAATTCACCACAGTGGACTGAGCAGAATGCCAATGACACTTTATTCTTCCTCCAATTACACAGAGACAATCTAACAATATGTACACAAGCTGTGAAGGGCACATCTGCCTTCGACATGACAAAGTTGAACAGTTCAGTACTCCATCATCTGCAAACTTTTTTAAGTCGTCAGCATGTTTGATTGGGAAATAACAGGTTTTCAGCAAGATCTTTAGTGGCGTTCATCAATGGAGCACAAAAGCTGGGAAAATGTGAAAAATGATCCGTTTAATCTCAGAGCTGCATTATCTATGTATTGTAGCTCCTGCTACAAGAAAGATGCCTTCACCAATAGTGAATCATACAAGAAATAAGAGAACACTACATCACAATTATAGCTCACATTATTTATACAGTATGACATCCTGGCAAATGTTTATTTGACCAGACTTACCTTTATCTTCCTTCGAATATGCTGACCGTTAGTCTGCGCCCATTATTCGACAGCGCTGTAAATGTCACAGGACACTAAGAGATAGTCGTATCCGCCGTCACATTCAGAGAAAGACAATGTAAATAATTCTAAACCGCAGCTTTCATTTGTGATGTTTTTTCCCCAATGCTCTGCCCACACTCCGTCATTATAATGAGAGAGGCTCAATTAGACAAGGTCTACAATGGAGGTTTTAAATGTCACAGTGCAGGTCCTGACATTTCTCTGTTTGATATGGAATCAGAATAGGAGTGGAGTTCACACAGAGAACTAATCTCAACCTCTGAAATAACAAATTCCACCCTGTCAGGGAGCTGTAAAGGGAGGCTGCTGTGGTCACTTAGGGAACATTTGCACCAACGGTGCTGGTTTGGCCCTCAGAGTTTTCTAATGATGGCATCCATTAGCATTGTTTCGGGGGGTAATTAGCCCTCTGAGGTTAGTGTTCGTACGAGGAGCACATAACGAGGGGTCTTCTGGTATTTTATCTGAAAGGTAATTGGGTTGTCAAATCAAAAAAAAAGACTTAAGAGTGACAAACTTTTAACTTTTGGTAATTGGAGTTACTATAATTGGTTTCCAGGGCTGAAATAGAGTGTGTGAAAAAAGCACATCGCAGACAACAAGAGTAGCCCCATAGTCTTGAAAAGTATTGGAAAATACTGAACTTAAGTGGTTTCGATATTTTGATAAATATGGAAAAAGAACAAATATGAAAAAAAGCATTTTCAGACTATGCCTTGTTCTATAAACAATAAATACTAGAATGTCTTCAAAAAAGTTGCAAAACCAGTGTGTTTTTGGGCCACATTAAATAAAATATGCTTGTAGAAGTGTTGTGTCCATCCATCTTGCCACTGAAATATCTAAAATTCCTTATGAAGTTCTGAATTTATGCATGCTCATAAATTGCCTGAAAACTCTGAAATTGGAGACAGTGCTGGAACCCATATCAACTGTATGATGATGATGATGCTTTACAAAAGTTTATTCTATTTTTGAAAAATACCCTCTTCAATTTTAATGTCACATACACTGCGGGTCCTCTGTGTAAGTTCCTAGACCAGCAGAGACTAATTTGCAATTACAGATACAGTGGTGAACTGCATGATTGTACTGACAATGGTTTTATGCCCATGCAGTAATTTCTACCACAGAATCATGTCTGTGTTTCACGGAGTACTGCCTGAGGGCGTAAAGATCATAGCTAGTCAGTATTTGTTTCAGACATGTCCTTGGGGCACACAAATTTAAGCATACATTCTGAATCTTGTTAATTATACAAAGGATGGAGAAATATCTGAATTATTTAGAGATTTAGTGTGTCAGATGCTGGACTATTTGTCTTTTGTATGTTTTTTATTTCCACTTTACCAGCCTAACACCCTTTTACAAAATGTCACATTTATGTAAATGTACCCATGCCAAGATGTAACTGGTATAACATGATTTAAGTGATTTTACGAGAGATAAAATGTAACTCTTTGCGGTGGATCGTCTGCATAATGTTTGATCTGGTGTTTTTAAGAAGTTAAAGAACCACACACTGAAACAAATTCAGCATCAGCGAAGTTTCCCAGAATACATATTAAAAAACGCTTTTAAAACGCTTGCTCTGATCATGTAGGAAACACTGAAAGCTAGAAGGACAAACAATCTCTGGAATTATTTTGCAACCATCAGTCATTTGGGGGAGGGGTGGAGAGAAGCAGAAAGAACATGGAAGAAGAGCATGCTCCCTCTGCTTGAATGTCAAAAAACAGATTGCTGGTGTCCTATCACTAGCAAAAACGGTGACCTTACAGTGGATGAAATACCATCTGCTCAGTGCACCAGCTCAACTCTAATAAGCACAGGATTGTTCACTAAGACAGGACAGAAAAAAACTTGGAAAAAACAGATAAAAAACCATTTGTAAGTCCGGGCTGTGGTTATCTGAATGTCAATGAAGGCCCCGAGTGTTCTCCAGTGTTGGGATTGGAGTCTCAGACAATAGAGCCTGTGTTTGTTCTTCCCCGGAAAGTTGAAGGAAGACAGAGAAGGGGAGAAGACGAAGAAGGAGGAGGAGAAGAAGAAGAAGAAGAAAAGGGGAGGCTGTCAGTTAAAGGGATTACGCATTGTAAGAACCATGTTCATTCGCCTCAGTTTCTGTGTTGAGTAAATTGATTTTTATGTACCAGGATACTTAGTTAAGCTGATTGTTTTTCTGTAAAACCTTTGGTGATCTTTGCTGGAAGCAGTGTAGAGGAATAACTTGGTGGACAGAAGAATCTCACAAACAGGTGGGTGTGTACTCAAATTTAGTTTCAGTAGTACTAAATAGTGCAACATAAAGGCAGGGATAATATATATAATTTATGTTTTCTTTAACTGTTACATGAAATGCTGTTTTTTATGTTCGTTATACTTAGTTTTGTTTTTACTAAAATTATTGAACATATATAACACATCACTTTTTCCTCCCGTCAAAGGTTTGAAAATATCTGTGTTAGCAATTTAGTTTTTCAATGGAACTTCAACTCATGCTGCATTCAATAATTTAAATATTAAATTAAACTTGCCTTAAACTTTGGCATCATCATATCTTATTCAATAAGACTTACATATTATTAATTTTTTTCTGAAATCACTAATACCAGTAATACTCCAGCTAATCTCCCTTGGCTTTTCTTACATTAACAATAATAATCTGTAAAATATCAAAGAAAGCACAGTGCAATTTTGACTCATAGAAGCTCTTAAAACAGGGAAACATTTTCAAACTTTTCCCACAAAGTGACAAGCATCCCATTGAATAGAACTGAAAACAATAACAATTTTTAGAGGAACAAAAAGAGATGAAAAACTGCAATACTCTGGCAAGGACATGTTTGAACACCCTTAAACTAATAGCTGATTAAAATACTTTTTTATTTATTTTCATCATTCTTGTCTTCTTAGGTGCACTTTAGATCAGTTATAGTGAATTTAATTTAAGGATTTTTTTGATATGTACTACTTTTTTATTTATAATGTTAACCTTGTGTAAAAACTTTTAAAATAAATCAGATCTAAATGGCTAATGCATTAAGAACAAAAGGACGCTGTGTCATTTAATGAAAGGAACATTTTCAACTTGCAGAGGGTTTTAATCCTGCAATGTACCAAACAGGAGATCTGAAAATTTAAACGGGCCTAGAGTTCATTTTAACAGGTTTATTTTCTAAGGTAAACTGGTGGGAGGTAGGGAACCGCTGGATACTCTGACGGGAACCACTGCAATGTAAGAGGATAGGAAAGTGGCTGCAGCAGAGTCAAAGAACGTTTACTAGTCTCAGAAAAAAAAGGCACTAAACTTCTCAGAATCCCGACAGGGCACTTAGTTCTGTGATGCCATTCCTTAGTTCTTCGGAGAAGCCAGTGGGAAGCGTTACAGCTTACGGTGACATTACCAGAGGCTGAAGCTTGAAGCACAGGTGCGCTGGCTTGAGAAGTTTTGATCGTGTTATGCAGGTTGCCAGAGGATTGATCAGTATCTGGGAAACAGGCTTAGGTCATTCACTGGTGATCAGGAACATCCATTGCTCAAAGTCCTACAAGGGTAAGGCAGGGAAATCTAGGGGTCAATGTTATAACAGGGCAATCTACTGCTTTGGGCTTTTGATTTTCTGGTGTCTTCTAAGCTTCTTAAGCTTATCAAGACCAGGAAACAGGTGTATGTTATGAGCTTAATTGCAGTGGATCGGTGAGGCAGGCTCGCAGGTGTGGTGCATGAGGCTTAATATAACAAAGTAAGGGAGGTGTGGCAAAATGCGGACAGCAGTCACTCAGATGACAGGCTCCTTATGAGATGACTCCATGATACATTGTACTTAACACCTAAACATGATGTACCAGAGAGGTTCTACTGGATTTAGGTCAGGAGAGCATCGAGGCAGTTCCATAGTATATTGTTTCATCCTCCAGGAACTGCCTGCATACTTCTGCCACATGAGGCTGGGCATTGTATGCACCAGTAAGAATCCAGCATCAGTTACACCAGTGAAGGGTCCAAAAACGGGTCTGAAGATTTAATTCCAATAGCTAATGGCAGTCGGGAAAGCAGCCGTTGAAATCAAGCTCTTCTTGTTTCGGCTTTCATCTTTCAAGGGTTGCCACAGAGAGTTATTCCTTAACTCGCATGGTAAATTTGGCAAAGGTTTTACGTCGGGTGCTTTTCCTGAAGCAACTCTCTGCATTTAACCGGGTTTGGGAACGGCCCAGAATAGGATACAGGACATTGTGATCCCTTTGATGTTGTGTTCACACCAAACGCGATTCCTACGAAATTTCCTCGGCGTTGTCCGCTGTGCATTTTTCATGCACAAACGGTGACAGCGAATACACCACACTTCACTGCGTCATCAAATAGGAGGAGCTTCTATCTGCTTGTCTGTTCAACTCAACAGGGCGCACCATGATTTTACCTGGTGTGTCACGGTGCTGTATTTAATGGGGAAAGCCAAAGAATGGCGCTGGCATCCGTGCGGGTCCACCGGATCCTCCAGAGATGCTCCCAGTTAGGGGAGTCCTACGTCTGGATCCCTTCTGCAGCGTTTTTGTCTGTTCAGGACCTAATACTGTTATCCCGCTATGAGGACGGCTATCCCATAAAACAGAGGTTTTACAGCGGGAGATCAGATAAAGAGGGCCGCCAGAGAAAGCCCGCTGTGGAGCTCAGACAAAAGCAGCGGGAGAAAGCAGCGCCACAGACCGACAGACAGAGCACCCGACCCGGCTGCAGAAGTACCGGCTGGGCGGGCCAGTTCTGGAGCTACAAGAGGTGGATGATTGATAAGTGATTTAACAGTCCTTGTAAGGGCTAAATTAAAATGGCTTTTTTCAAAGCCACCCACAAACCTCTAAAGAGCATCCCTTACTTCATCCCATGTCAACATTATTTTTTCTATCTCCTACCTTGATGGAAGTAACCTTCGTCTTTGCTGCGCTCATTCACAGTGTGTCACAACAACAACCAGCCCCTGGTTAGTTGCTGCGACACAATTTGACAGAAAAGTTCAGATATTTGAACTCCAGCGAAAGTTCTGCGCAGACCGCGTGGATTGCATCGCTGGCCGCTCCACCGCTCCTGTCCGTGCCTTTTGCAAAGGGATAATATGTAAATCCCCCGCTCAGGCCGCCTCAGTCGCATTGAACACACCCTGAGGCTGCATTTGGACATGAAAGAGGGTATGGATACGTACGGAGGGGTTGGACATGTCCAGAACGGGGAGGGTGAGCACATTGGTAGAAGGAGGCTGAGGCTGGAACTGCCAGACAGGAGGCCTAGAGGAAGACCAAGAGGAGATTTATGGATGGAGTTAAATAGGACCTGAAGGCAGTTGGCCTAAGAGAAGCGGATGCAGAAGACAAGGTTAGATGGAGACAGATGACTCACTGTGGAGAACTCATAAAGGGAAAAGCCAAAAGAAGAAGACAATACTGAATGATCTGGAAAATTGGAACGCAGAAATGAGGGGACCCTGCCGATATAAAGTCCAGCCTCTTCACCAAAACAAAACATTTGTTATACAAAATAGGACAAATCAAGCCCTAAGACAGTAGGCGCCTTTAAAAATTTATCACCCCTTCCGCATGCTTTCTCCTAACCATTTAATGTCTCAACTTTGTACTTTTTTTTTTTAAATATAGCAAAAAAATAATATAGTATACTTCACTGCATTCCTTTGTTTAAAATTATAGAAAAGACAGCCTGTGTTTTATTTGTTATTACAGTAATTAAGAGTTCATAGAAAACTGACTTTAATGTAAACCCCTCTGACCCATGCCTTATTCTTTAATCTTGTAGCATTTAAGGACTCGTTCAATTGATTTTTTTTCTCTCGGATAACTAAAGGAGACAAACAATGGGATGTGGTGCTAATGCTTATTAATGTCAGTGGAAATTCATGGTCTTTTGCAAAGCAGAACTGATTTCTTCTCATGTTCCTGATAAAATCAAACAAATTACTACCCAGACAAGTTCCAGGGAGCTTGACACTCCCCTGTTGCTCTGGCTTAGTCTTGAGACTTATTTGAGGTCCCAAATTAGTAAACACAAACTACACGTCAGCGTGTCAGAGTTGTTGTTTTACGAAGCTGAACAGGATGCTGAAACTCCCCTGGCTGACTCCCAAATGAACAATTAAGGACATTTTGTCTGAGAAGCGTGATCTTAAAGAAGTGAAAATTAGTAGATGTACCTTTTTCATAGTTTAAATAGCAGAACATAAATCACACTTCTCTTTATAGTGTCCCTCAAAATTAATCACACCTCCTGAAAACCTTTGAATGAGTTAATCTCATTACACATCCAGCTGCTCTGTGAAGGCTTTAGAGGTTTGCTACAGAACCTCCGTGAACAAACAGCAACATAGAGACAAATTCTATCACACATTTAAAGAAGCAGGGAGAGTATATATTTCTCCGATTTATTTAGCATCAATATTAAGTTTATGAGAAAACGGGTAATTGATGTCATCGAAAATGTCTTTAAGTAATCACACCAAGGTCTATTTACCAATCAATTAATAAAGTATTAAAAAAAATCACACACACACTATTAACACCTAGGATCAAAAGTTGTATGAATAAAAAAAGTTATTGTTCAAAATATTGTTTCACTAGTTAAAGTGTCGACTTGTTAGCTCACTCTAACAGTTTTTCATCCATCCATCCATCCATCCATCCATCCATCCATCCATCCATCCATCCATCCATCCATCTGATAACATCACTGATTGCACTAATAGCTAAGAAAAGGGAAAATAAAGATGACATTAAAGTTTGTTGTTTGTAATCCAACTGAATTTTTGAAAACATGATTTGTGTATTTTTCAGTTGAATATATTCTTGGAACATTAATGTATTATTTGAGTCGGCTGCAGGAATTGATATTGATGTTTCACCCACAATGTCAAAAGACAGACTCATTTTCAATATTGCCATGCTTCAATGTGCAACGTCTAAATGTGTTGGCACATTAAGATGCCTTTTAATATCGTCCCGAAACCATTCCTGCGAAAGAGCTGCATTTTATGAGCTAGAAGACGTATAGAGAAATGATGGGACAGTCTCAGCGCATCTAGTGCCTAACATGGTGAGACTGCAGCTCATTGTCATTCTGTCATGTGGTAGAGCAGAGCGCCAGCGCTGCTCAGTACGTATGGGCTGCACGAGGCTGGATGGAAATGGGAGGAAGGCCTATTAGATTTAATGAATGGCTGTCAAGCACAGGCCACTCTGCATGTACTGTGTGTCATGCACCATGAGGATTTCTTTAAAAAGGAGAAAATATCCCATTTAGTCCAATGAGTCTTTCCAGTTTTTGGTCCTCTGGGTTTTTTTCAGAGCACTTTAACACATGTAAGTGATGGCTGATGTGCTTGTATTATAAAAGCCCCTATCCACAAAATGTGCTGTTAAAACCACACTTAGTTTAGCTGCTCTTGTTATCAAGTACTCTAAGCTTGGCTGTCACACACACACACACACACACACGGTTCCCTTGTAGACAGCACATTTCCCAGACCTTTATCCTACAGTTTCGTCATTCAATTTTAAAAGACCCCATCTTTTTGGGCTGACAACCAAACATCTGTTGACCTGTGCAATATTTTAGTCTGCAGAAGCATGCTGATACAGATTCCTTGGTTTGTTGGCAGTTGCTTGCTGAATCATCATTGAGAGGCTCTTGTCTTGGACGTTGGTTTTGAGACGTTTGGTCCAAGCACATGCCTCGCAGTCCCTGTGAAAGACAACAACACCTCACGATTCACTGGCCACTAATTGGAGTGTCACTCTGCAAAGCTCAAAAGATACGAATACAGTCTATACAGACATATGAAAGTACAAACAGATGTTATTTGGTTTTGTTGCGAATTTTCATTTAACAGTAAGTCCTGCACATGAAAATTTATTTTTAACAGCTTGTTGTATATAAATCTGGACAGCTAATCTAAATGTACAGGATTAAACCTGTAGATTGTGATGAATCAGAGTATTAATACTCCCATGGTGTTGAATACTGACTACCATATACTTCATTTTCCACCACCTACTGTTTTAAGCAGTCAGTAAACTGTAGATTGATACCAAAGGATGTGAATTTGCATTTCCCGTGGTTCAAATAAAAGAACAAAGTTAGCTGTATAAGAACTCTTAACTGCTTTAATAACTAAATGTAGTCTGTTGGTAAAATAAAAACCCAACTGCAGTCTAAGTACCAAAGCACAATTCCACTTTTGCCGAAAAGCAGAAAAACTGAAAAGTGAACGAAAAAAAAAAAAAGAAAAATGGGTTAGCCTTGTTTGGGTTTCTATCAATTTTGCACTTTTACATTTTAAAATAAAAATAATTTTTTTCAAATGACTTGCAACTTGTAAGACGTTTTAGCGGACTAACTTTTTAAGAATTTGACCATTACTTTGAATCTGTGATATTTACTGAACACACTTTTATGTTTAATTAATGTTGAATTAATGTCAAAGTAACTATCAAACAATATTGTAACAAAATATTTGATCAAAAATAATTATCAATATAGTTAAAGGAGATGCAATTCTAAGAGGAGTACTAATGCTAGTTACAATTTTGGTTTCAAATAAAAGCAACATGTTCAAGTTTAAGACATTTATTTTATTTAAAATATTTGTTTCATAATACTGTGAAATTGGAATATTTGCAATTCTAGTTAATAAACAATTCTGTTAACAAATTTGACTTTAGTTTTACTTAAAAAAATCTCAAGACCAACTATCCATCCTTTTTGAACCCTAGCCCTAAACCCTAACCCTAGCCCTAATGAATAACGTATATTCAATCATTCAATCCTATTTTCTGCTGCAATTCAGTAGAAAATTTAAGCACACAAACAACTAACCCTAACAAATAATTGCACTCCCTATGGTTACATACACAGGAAATCCCGTTGTTTTGGTTCAGGATTTGTCCATCAACATAAGCACGCAGTTAAAAATTTATCAACAAAGAATACATCAGGTAAATTAATCTAAAACCTCAAACCTTTCTTTTACTAAACTTAAAATCACACTGTTAAGTGCAAAATGTCCTTTCTAACAAAGGCACCATACTAATACAAAAGAGTGCTTTTTCTTTCTCCAAGCCGTGTATATTCTTGCAGGTGGGCCATCTTGTCTTCAGGCGCACGTACGGCTTGTATGCCTCTCCAGTTTTTACAACTCCAGTCAGGTTAACATATGCGACTTCTTTGGCCGTCCACAGCCTGCTAGCATTGGCATGTAGATGGCTACTTACCCTCATCAAGCAGAGAAGCATCCTCTCTGTACTGAACTGGAACATCCTTGGGAGGATCTATATTAATCCACAGCACTATGGATGTGACCATTCTGTACGAGATGTCCCTATGTAACTTCCACACCCTTAACCCAAACAACCTCGATAGAAGGGAGTTTGAGAGGCTTTTGTGCCCCTGTAGATCTGCCTGTGAAACTCCCTTTTTAATAACCAGGCTCCTAAGCTTTTCAACAGCCACAAACTCAAAAGTCAGTAGCAGCCCAATACTGCACACAAACACAAGGATGTTTGACTTTGTGTTCTTCCCCAGCCTTTGAAGAATTTGCTGGAGAACAAGTGGAAGCCATTGCATGCTATGAACCAACCACATCAGGCTCTGCTTTGAGGTAAAGAGTAAGAGTGAACACCCACTCAAGCTTTGCCTCTGTAAGTGGATCTTTGGTCCAGTGTGCCAGTAGTGGTGGGCTGTCATGTAGGTACAGCAGCAATGAAGGGATCTAACCCTAAGAACGTCCTTGTATGAGTTATACTGAACTCATGCAAGGGTGTCATGGACATTTTTTATCAAAAAGCAAGTTGCTCTTTCAGTACAGAGACCGGACTTTATTGAAGGCAAGGTGCATTCTTTCCCAAATGCACAACAAGTAAGACAAACCCTGTGTCTTTATAGAGAACAGATGTACACAAACGGGAGGAGCCTCTGTGATGAACAAAGAGTGATGTAGAACAGCCCCATCCTGTCTCCTAACCGTTAACCTCTCTTAAAGCCTGAGGAGGACCCAGCTCTCCTCTCCCACTTTAAATTATTCCCACACTTTGACACACACAGGAGGTAATAAAGTTCTAACAATGCTTTACGTTCCATGTAAGCACACACTAAGAAACTGAACTCTGATTGACCTTACACTTCTGTAAACACAGGATACAGATTATACATGTCATTCTGTTAAAGATGACAACATGTTCTGCACAAGGTTTAAATTTAGAAGCAGTGTAGACGATTTGCCACTATGAAAGCCCTCAAAGTTAATCACACTTTGTTTCTGTTTTACCTTCACAACTTCTGTAGCTCCGTCATTATGTGAAGCAGACAACGGAAAATGATGGCACTTATCCCAGGGACTCCCACCTCCCAGGTAAAGGGCACCACTATTGGGAACTCTGCGAAAAGTCTTTTCAACCCATGAGGTTGTAATACATGCTTGGTTGGACAGCAAGCAGTTTGCTATTGCAATGCTGCTGCCTCTGTTTGCTGTTGCGATTACCCGGATCTAATGTGCACAGGCATGATGCTTAATTGTAGTTTCTCAGGCATTCCCACAAAGTTGTCTACACAGAGCACCATCTCAATCCTGAGATGAAATCTGCAGACACACTTCCATACCATGTCTTCCATCTGTAGGACATACCCTGTTGTCATCTTTACCGTGGCCTGATTGTAATTAGGATGGTCAACTCCATAGTTGACAATCAAACCACTAACTGGGTGCTTGAATGTGGAGTGAGGGTGTGTGTGTGTGGGTGTTGTCCACCTAAACTTACCAGAAGTTAACTGCAAAGTCACAAATGACTGGCAGGACATCCAAAGGGAAGTTGTCCAAATCTATTTTGCATGTCTATGCATTCATGCATGTCCATGCATGTGTACAGTTTCAACCTCTCACCAACCATGTCATGTAGGACAGCAGATGACCAAAGGAAAGTACTATTTGGGTTAAGTGAAATTAATGTGCATCCTACCTGGATGTTTCAGGACCAGTTTCCTTCCCCTTAAAAATCTGAATGGGGTCAGGGATAACTCTCTGGTGGCCAAGTTTCTCACCAACATCCCAAGGCTGGTATGACCTCCAAGAGTCTCAGGGCACTTGAGGCCCTAAAGCTCATTTGCAGGGATCCTTTCACTTCTCCTAAAGAGATAGTTTAGCTGGAGTTTGACCAATTCAGGTCCAACCACAACAGGCTCTGCTTAGAGGTGACAGGTAAGAGCAAACACCTTCTCAAGCCTTGCCTCTTGAAGTCCAGTGCACCAGTGGAGGTGGGTTGTCATATATGGCAGCATAATCAAAGAGACCTTGTCCAATGAACCCTTGTGTATCAGTTCTACTGTCCCAGAGACAGGGTCTAATAGAGGACGTTGGGACCTCATGAAGGTGCTGGGAGACAAAGCAAACATGGCAATGACACTAACATATTTAGTGTCCAGATATTGCCTGATGCTACCGGTAGTGACGCTGGCCCTGGTCAAGTGTAAAACAACTGAAAACCAGTCAAACAAATGAGGAGTGAAAACATGTTTGTGGCTACCACCTGCAAAACCATTCCTGTTTTGGGGATCATCACATAAACCTCAAAATATCTCACATTGATAAACAACCCTCTAATACTTAATTGACCAGATTAATATTTCAGAAGTTCAACTAACTTCATATTATGCACTGATTAAATTGTACTCCCTTTTGCCAGCAGTAGTCTCTCTCTCTTTCTCTCTCTCTCTCTGTCACTCTCTCTCTCACTCACACACACACAGTGCAGCATCACCTCTACTGAGTACTTATTAAACATTCACTGCAAAAAGTTGCACTGCATTTAATCTTGGAGATATTTATCTTAACGGAAAAGGTAACCAGCATTGAATCTAGGTTGTGTCATTACAATTAGGTCATGGACATAATCCCAGAATTGTTGAAGGTCTAGCCATCCAGGAGACTAAAAAAGGATAAAAATCTATTAAAACTTACCAGAACTGTTTTAATTGAATAACCTGAATAACTGAAATAAAGCAATACCTATGTTTCTCGGCCTACTCTGTCCAAACAACGCACAGAAACCTTTGTCTTATCTTTCATTTTGCCATGTTTTCGGAGTGTCTTTGTTGATTATTAATCAGAATTGGTTTCTTCATCAAGAAATATTTCTAAGCCTCAAACTCTGGTATGAAAAGCTACATTTAAGATGATTATATGTGCCTTCATTTCATCTCCGTTTCATTAATGCAATAGCCTTTTTAGGAGTTTCAATAAAGAAGATATTGAACATATACATTTAGTGGTTCTATGAATAGACTTTGAGACCAGGGTAGATTAATCCTTTAGCGCTGTGACCCCTAGATTGTGGAATGCAATGCCTCCATCTTTGCACTGTCTTGATTTGTTGATTATTTTAAGAATCAGTTGCAGATTCATTTACTTAGCTGGCTTTTAACTATTTTATGCTATGTGATGATATCTGTTTCTTGTTTTATCTTTACTTTCATGCTTTAGCTTCTGTGTTTTATACCAATTTTTATTGTAAGGCAATGGCAGTTTCTGACCTGTGAGACCTGTGCTAAATAAAGTTTACGTACTAAATAAAGGGGCTGAACTGATCTAACACTAGATATAATACCAATACTAATATTAGAAGATAGCATACAGAGGAAGTTAACTCAAACAAAAATCATGACTGATCCTGTTTGCAATCTCTGAACTTGAATACATGAAATCATGCACAAAACAACATTACAGAGTAAGAAATTGAAGGTTTGTTAGGATAATTGAAAACCATAATCTGTTTTACATTTGACAATGACCTGTATTGTGTTTTATGTTGAGGATGATGAGCCACATCATCATTCCTTTACAATGACACTACCTGGATCTGACTTCTAATTAGATCAATGTCTCCCCTAGACACGAAAAACAGAGACATATATACCGCTGACAAACTGTGAGTCAAATCGATGCACCAATTATAATATGCAGCAAAATCAGGATCAAGAGTGTGAGGACAATCAAAGTCAAGAGTCAGGAGAAACAAACTGCTATGCTCTTTCACTCACATGTTGTTTGACAGGCTTGGGAACTCTTTAGAAGTTCAACATAGGGTGTGTGTGTGTGTGTGTGTGTGTGTGTGTGTGTGTACACAAAGAGAGAGAGAGAGAGAGAGAGAGAGAGAGAGAGAGAGAGAGAGAGATGAGAACGTGACACACTTCTATTGCAAAATATGATTTTACTGTTTTATCAAAACAAGCACAGCATGTTACATGGTAAACAGTGAAAAGATGTCATTTACATTTTGTTACATTCTGTTTAGCACATTTTATTAGCAGCTAGCATTGCTAGTTTCTCCCTTAAATTTAGGCTGATAGTGTTGAAGTTTCCAACCTGTAATAGAAATTTCAAGATGACGCAGGTTCCACGATAGGTAAACACTCAAAAGGTCAAAACAGAAACTTTGCTGAATCCCATGTGGTTTTATTCAACAGCTGACTGGGTTCAACCCAAACAATATTGCAGATACAATTCAATTGTATAATCTAATCTAATTCTTGTGCACTACCTGAAGTTATTCATTTGGCAGAATAATTGAATTGTTAACTTTTATTTCAGTTATGAATCGGCACACAAATTTCATCAGAAGATGGGATGCAGCACTCTCAAGATTATGATCTACTGCACTGGTAAATAACGGATTACCAACACAGGACAAGTCCCTTCTTTGACCATGGGAGCTGGAAAGGAAATGCATGCACGGACAGTAAAAATGAGCACCCCGGGGGTACTGGCTGTGGTGACAGTGTTTTATATGATTCCCGGCGGGTTGCTGAGTGATATAAGAGATACTCGGGGTCTGGAAGGCCAACTGCTGGCCCAAGGGTCCAGTGTTCTGCACCATCGGCAAAAGAGAGGCTGGATTTGGAAGCAGCTGTTTGTCCAGGAGGAAGATCCCATTTCTCGCATTATTGGCCAGGTTATGCTTCAAACTGAACGTCCGCCATGTCCTTGATATGGTTATTCTCTTTGAAAACACATGTTTATTTATTTACCCTAGGAAAAAAAAGGCCTTTAAACCTCCCTTTCCTCCTCCTCTGTAGGTGAAATCTGACTCTGACCAAGGTGAATTTACCATCCAGTATATTTTATCAGGAGAAGGTGCTGGAGATGTGTTTGAGATGGACGAGTATTCTGGAGAAATCCGCACACTGAAGAAGCTGGACCGTGAGGAAAAGGCCTTCTACGTCCTTCAGGCCCAGGCCATAAACAGGAGAACCAATGAGCCAGCAGAGCCCCAGTCTGAGTTCATTATCAAAGTGCAGGACATCAACGACAATGCCCCACAGTTCCTGAACGAACCTTATGTTTCCAGCATCCCTGAGATGAGTCCAGTCGGTATGTTTTTTTTTCTCCCTCTGTTATAGTGCTGAGATGTTTTAACATGCTTTTAAACTAAACTACAATAACAGTTAAAATAAGTCTGTTTTATTCAAATCATTCAGATTTATTTAATTTTAAGAAAGAGCAAAGATGGTCTTAAATGTTCCAAGAATCGGGAATGTTTTAGCAATTGGATTTGATAACTAAGCATAGTTAAAGCATTCCCTTAACTGTTTTTTTTCACTAATCCACTTCAAGTAACCACGTGATGAATTTTATCCCCACATAATTTCCCGTTTTCCAAATAAACACCTTATTTTGTGATAACTCTCTGCATTCAGCCTTCTTTACAAATAAAACCTGTAAAGTGTGACATGACATTTGTATTCAGCCCCATTTACTTTGATACACATTAAATCCAGTGCAACCCACCACCTTCAGAAATCCCTTAACTAGTAAATATAATCCATCTGTGTGAAATTCAATTTCAGTATAACTCCAGCTGCTCTGTAAAGGCCTCCGAGGTTGGTTAGAAAGACAGCTTCATGAAGACCAAGTAACAACAGACAGGTCAGGGATAAAATTGTGAATTTTACATCCCAAGTTTTGAACACCTCTTCTTTAAATCTATCATTTGAAAATAAATAGAGAGTGGCACCACTGTAAACCTACCAAGGCACGATTGTCCGTCTAAAACGGCCGGGCATTTATCAGAGAGTCAGGCAGGAGGCCCATGTTAACTGCAAAGATCCACAGCTCAGGTTGGAGGGAAGGTCAACAAGACAGCTATTAGTTGAGCACTCCATAGTTGGCCTTTGTGGAAGAGTGGCAAGAGGAAAGTCACTGGGAGTTGCATTTGAAGTTGCCATCATCCATGTAGAGGACACAGCAATTCTATTTAATATGGCGCTCTGGTCAGATGGGATCGAAACTAAGTGTTTATGCCTACATGTGTGTGGAGGAAAACACATGCACAGACCATCCCTACTGTGAAAAATGGCGGTAGCAGAAGAATGGTGGTGGGAGGTTGTTTTTCAAAAAGGACAACAGTGGCAGCTGGTGAAAAAAAATCTTGGATGACCATAACTGACCCCGATGTAGCGCGTGACGTCACGAGTGAAGTGCACCTATCACTGTGCAGCTAGGGCTACGACTCCAGGAGCCCCTAACCCATTCATTTTGGCGATGCTGATTGGCCAAATATTTATAAATCTTCCCTAGCAACAGTATACGATTGGTTATTTCGCTACACTTGTAGGGCTCCTTGCGTGACAGCCCCACAAGTGTAGAAGAAGAGAAATGATACGTTCTGTTGGTGGAAATACACTGTTAAATGAGAGTCAATTAGTAGAAGTGTTTTAATAATTCTTATTACATGTAGCCACGTACTATTAAGTAAAAACTGACATTAATAATACTTTTAAAATCTATATATATTTTGACTTTTCCCCTCCACATCTAGGGAGGGCAGCGCCCGAGCGCTGAAGGACAAGGAACCTGATCCAAGTTAATGGGAAGATGGATTAGGCTAAATACAGGAAAACCCAGGAGGAAAGCCTATTAAAGGCTGCAAAAGAACAAGAATAGGGTGCAGGTTTAGCTCCCAGCAGGACAACTCTTAACATACAACCAGAGCTACTACAGTTGAATGGTATAGCTCAAAGCACATGCACGTTAAACAGGCCCATTCAAAGTAAGAAAAATCCATCCATCCATTTTCTAGCATGCTTATCCTGTTTAACTTTCTTGCTACATTTTATTTTGTTTCTACATTTTATCCCTACTTGATTGTATTCTGTTATTTTTTCCTGTATTTTAATCATGTAAAGCACTTTGCATTGTCTCTGTACTGAAATGTGCTATACAAATAAATTTGCCTTGCCTTTGCCTTATCCCTATTGGGGTCGCGAGGGGTGCTGGTGCCTATCTCCAGCTGTCAATGGGCGAGAGGCGGGGTACACCCTGGACAGGTCGCCAGTCTATCGCAGGGCATAAAAAAAAAAAATCTAAATAAAAAAATTATTCAAAAATGCAAGAACATTATAACGTCTTTGATAAAGCAGTGTACCAGAAAATATCTTACAGTACAGTTATTCCCTAAACTTGAACCAAAGAGAAAAAGGGAAGTAAATAGTGAGTTATGATTAGACTCATAACTAAAAGAAGAACATCCACCATGGTGGACGATGTTAAATCATCTCCAGTCTTACTTTTCTTTTGAAAATAATGAGTCTAGCACATGTCCACATGTATGAAGAAAGAGAACAACAATTTCTAAAGTTAATTTTGCATTTACTGGTTGTTTTTACTGAAGATGAAAGTAAACCGTCTTGAATGAAATCCCAACTGAGAACAAGTGAACGAAACAATTATAGAAGTGTCTGTCATCTGTTCCCCATTCAGGAAGTCAAAGTATTTGATTAACTATCATGGCTTGGATGCCTTTATTGATAGATTTCTTAAACTATATCTTATTATAGCCACAGCACTTTCATACCAAAAACATTAGCGTTTCATTTTGTATGTAATCAGATTTTGCTGCATAATACCCACTCATAATAAATCCCTATGAATTTGACTCAGAGAGAGAAAGTGAAAGGTTGGAGTGAGGGCATTTGAAAATAGGAAACGCAGTGCCTGTGAATCAAAGACGGACCACTCACATGGAAGAAAGAATGAGACAGAGAGCAAGCGTGAGGAAGATATTTTAGAAAGCAAGGTGAGGGCAAGGATATGGTCAGCTCAGAGAGGGGTGGCAAGTTTGAAAGATAGTGAAATAAAACTGAATCAAGGAGAGAAAACCTAGGGCAATAGGATGGAGAGATGTCACTACACGGCTGGAAAGGTTGTCACGCACACCTGCTCTATATTATGAAAGGCCAACGCACCCCCAACCCCGACTCCCACCCCCTTCTCTCTTTTGTCAACAT
Source organism: Fundulus heteroclitus (assembly GCF_011125445.2). NCBI lineage: Eukaryota > Metazoa > Chordata > Actinopteri > Cyprinodontiformes > Fundulidae > Fundulus > Fundulus heteroclitus. The sequence goes on from NW_023396567.1 coordinate 124,549, forward strand.
CCCCACACTAACTCTCCCTCAGCCTCCCTCTGCTTTCTGCTTTTCCATTTCCACCACCTCCCCCTCCACCTCCTGAGTCAGACAGACAGACCCTGCGGGACTGTGGCATAATCACTTTATTTCCCTGTCGACTGGAACTGCTGCCTGAGTATACTCTGACTGTGCAATCCGCTCTCTGCCCCCACAGGGACCATAGTGGCCCAGGTGACAGCCACAGATGCGGATGATCCCATGTTCGGCAACAACGCCAAGCTGATCTACTCCATCCTGCAGGGGGAGCCCTACTTCTCTGTGCAGCCAAAGACGGGTATGACATTCTGGCTCTATGTCTAAAAAAAGCCTAAAGTTATCAATGAATTAGAATATGATCAAAAAACGTTATTTGTTTCACTAATTCCATTCAAAAAGAAAACAGTAGATATTATATAGATCCATCATATACAAGCTGATACTGTTCAAGTGTTTATATTGGTTAATTGGTTCTATAGGCTTACAGTTAATGGAAACCCATTAACCCATTTTAGTACATAATTCCTTTTCTAATGGCCATATTATTGCCTATATGTTCACCACAGCGTTACAGAAAACTATAATTGAAACCTATACATCGAGTTATAAAAGGTCATTGCTAAATAAGCCTCCCTGCATATTAAAATAAAGTTTAGTGGAAGGAGAAAGTATGGTAGTAAAAAGGTGCTCAAGCAATATCCATCATAAGAGATATGAAGCAATGCAAGTACAAAAATCTGAGGGAGAAGCTTGCTGTTGACAGAGTTCAGTGTATGTTAGCATATTAATAAAAAGCTCAATGGAAAGAAATGCTGTGCTGTAATAACAGGAGAGGGATTGAGGATTGGGACGCCCAGTTAATTCAAAAGACTGGGGGCGAGTTACACTGTATCAACTCTGGCTGGACTCAGTGCTTCAAGACCTACTACAGAGAGAAGTTATCAGAACACGGGCTTCAACTGTTGCTGTCCTTGTGTTAAACCACTTCTAACCACAATCGTCTAACCTAAACTTATAAAATAGGCTGGACTAGACCCCTTTCTCTTGAAATTATGATGTGTTCTCAATGTCCTTGGAAGCCTTAATTATAAAATTATTAAACTTAACAGAAATGAATGCTTAACATATATCATTCCTCGTGTAATAAATGTATATAATATGGAAGTCTCGGTTTTTCAATGAATTTATTCAAATAAAATCATTTTTTGGTGATATTTACTTTATTGAATTGCCTCATCAAATTATTTTTGGAAAGGTCTAAACCCCATGGCCTTCTCGGCTTTAAACATGGCTGGTAACATATTTTCCTGTTCCTTTAGTACAATTTGCCTAATCCCAAATATGATGCAGCATGTTTCTATGAATGCACAGTATTTTGTGCTTTAATACTGAGGTGATCCACAACACTTCCCACACACATTGTTGACCTGAACTCTGAAGAGCTTTAAGGGGGCATTATTGACACTAAAGAAATTCAAAATGGAAATGAATGCAGTATCTGAGAGGACAAAATCAACTTGTTACAGGGCCTGTTGTTATTTCTTAAAACAAAGGGTTATACAGCAATTGTATTTTTTTCTAATGATTTCAGATGAGCTATGAGAGATGAGTCCAAAGATCTTCAATATTCAAAGATGCACATAAAAACTCCTCAGGGTTTTGAACTGATTTAGTTTTTTTAATAGTGAGAAACCATCATATATATATATATATATATATATATATATATATATATATATATATATATATATATATATATATATATATATAAATAAATTATATAGAGATATAGATATATGATGGGTCTATATATATGATATATATATATATATAGATAATATATATGGGCCATACATACAATCTATATATATCTATAACATATACTCTATATATAGATAGATATATATATATGATATTAGAGATATAATAGATATATATATATAGAGGCATATATATATTATACATGCATACATTGATGCATGTTGTATATGTATATATATGATATCGATTATATGATATATATATATAATATATATATATATATATATATATATATATATATATATATATATATATGTCACGATTTTGTTTACCGATAAACTCAGGATGCACACACGGGACTAAAAGTTTGAGAGTCTTTATTACAAGGTTGATGGGTGGAGGTTTGATGAGGCCAGAGGAGCTGGTTGCACAGGAACGGAGAGAAGGTGATGGCAGGAGCTGGCGGACCGGAGACAGAGAGTCCACACTTGCTTGGTGTTGCTCGGCTAGTAGGCCTCGTAGCACTCAGGTTAGCAGTTCTTTGTAGACACCAGGGCACAGAGCTGAGCTTCTACAGTGCGGCTAGTCAGGTTAGCAGGAACTTGAGAGACACCAGGGCTCAGAGCTGAGCTTCTCCAGGGCGGCTAGTCAGGTTAGCAGAAACTTGAGAGACAACAGGGCACAGAGCAAAACTTCTCCAGGGCGGCTAGTCAGGTTAGCAGAACTTGAGAGACAACAGGGCACAGAGCAGAACTTCTCCAGGGCGGCTAGTCAGGTTAGCAGAACTTGAGAGACAACAGAGCACAGAGCAGAACTTCTCCAGGAACAAACAGTGAACAAACAGTCCTTAGAGTGACTGACTGGACTAACCTTAACAGGAGAAAAAACAAAGCTTCCAAGGCAAAACGGGAACTGGCATGGAGAGGTGTGGAATGATGATGACGGCCCAGTGCTGAACTAAAGACAGAGGGAGGTTTAAATAGAGAACTGACAGGTGACACCAGGGTCTGACTAATTAACCAGCAAATGATCTCAGGTGTGACTGACTGCTGAGGAGGTGAGGTGAAAATTGACAGAAAATAACTGATGACTGAAAACTAACAATAAATAAAGTCAAACCTAACCCAAAAGAGATGAAAAAATGAAAATAACAGAAAAACAAAGCCAAACCAAAACTCAACCATGACATTACCCCCCCCCTCAAGGCCGGACTCCGGACGGCCTAAAATCAAACAAAACAAACTACAAAGTGACCGAACCAGGGTGGGTGGAGGGAAGGCAGGATGGCGGGCAAGAGTCATAACCAAGCTGATCGAACCAGGGTGGGTGGAGGGAAGGTAGGATGGTGGGCTAAAATCAAAACCAAACAAAGGGCATCTAACAGATGTTAGGCAGGCTAACATCGCCACAAGAGGCAAAAACGGGCAGAACAGGCAAACATCGCCACAAGGCAAAAATAGGCGTATGACAACGCCAGAGGGAAGAACAGGCGTACGACAACGCCAGAGGGAGAACAGGGCGTACGACAAACGCCAGAGGGAAGAACAGGCGTACGACAACGCCAGAGGGAAGAACAGGCGTACGACAACGCCAGAGGGAAGAACAGGCGTACGACAACGCCAAGGCAAGGAACGGGCGCACCACAGCGCCAAAGGCAAGGAACGGGCGCACCACAGCGCCAAGGCAAGGAACGGGCGCACCACAGCGCCAAAGGCAAGGAACGGGCGCACCACAGCGCCAAAGGCAAGGAACGGGCGCACCACAGCGCCAAAGGGAAGGAACGGGCGTACTTAACGCCAAAGGGAAGGAACGGGCCGTACTTAACGCCAAAGGGAAGGAACGGGCGTACTTAACGCCAAAGGGAAGGAACGGGCGTACTTAACGGGCGTACTTAACGCCAAAGGGAAGGAACGGGCGCACGACAGCGCCAAAGGGAAGGAACGGGCGCACGACAGCGCCAAAGGGAAGGAACGGGCGCACGACAGCGCCAAAGGGAAGGAACGGGCGCACGACAGCGCCAAAGGGAAGGAATGGGCGCACGACAGCGCCAAAGGGAACCCACCGGGGCGTGAGGAAAACGCCGGGGCTTGGGGAAGAGAGCGTCGGGATGTGAGGGAAGCAGGAACATCTAAAACGCCTAGGAACAAGAACGGAGGGCGTACTTACACGCCGGGGAACCGAAAACAGAGGGCGTCCTAACACGCCGGGGAACCAAGAGTCAGAGAGCGTCCTAACACGCAGGGGAACCGAGAACAAAGGGCGTCCTAACACGCCGAGGAAACCGAGAACAAAAGGGCGTCCTAATACGCCGGGGAAC